>NC_086184.1:15380378-15540378 GCF_023053635.1 Elgaria multicarinata webbii
TCAGGGATCGTCCCGGGATTATCCCTGTGCATGCAAATGACACACAGGGGATCCCAGGAGCAGGCAGGGATGATCCCTCCATTTTCCTTGGATAATCCTTAGGTGTAGAAATTTAGGGATTTTGTTTGTCTTTTTTTTTCATGGAAGCTAAACAGAAATGTTCCTGAGGAGGCCACCCTCTGACTATGGCTGTATCTTGCTTCCTTCCAGACAGTTTCCTTATATGCACACTGAAAACGATCACTGAAAGGATAAGTATCAAACAAGAAGCGATACACTGAAAACCAACTCTAATTCAGGGATGCTGGAATTCCACCTTTGCAGATTCCAAGATGGACTGACCAAGTCCACAGCTCTTGGACGTATCTGCAAATTGAAATCCAGGTATCCACCACTTTTCACACTTCTCCAAGTGTTGCCATGCAGTTATCGGCACTTTAGATGTAGCAAAATCAACCTAGTAATGCACATTTTAAAGGAGAATATACCCCAAAGCTGGAATCCTACGCATTCATTTGATCCCACTGCACTTCTGGGTTGCTGTTTTAGAAATGGATATTTTTGAAAGTAAACACATTTTGAAATGTGGAATTGAAAATGTATTCAAAGAGATTGATTGATTGATTGATTGATTTTTGTGCAGATTTTCAAAAGAAAAGTTTGCAGATCACTGAGGAAACTGGATGGCATGGGAGTGAGGGAATGCATACAGAAGCAATGAAGAGCAGACATAGACTTGTCCCTGGTTTAAAATTTCCCATACACACACACACCATCAGTCATAAATGGCTCTTGCTTTTTTTGGGGGGGGGGGGAAGGTACCCCAAATACAGCCTTCAACGTATTTTCTAAAAATAAACAAAAAACCAAAACAAAAATTTCAGCTCAATTTTGTGTGGAAACTAACTATATCACTGTACTGCAAATCTCCCCCCCCCTTAAAATCACTTTTGAGACACCCCCCCCTCAATCTATTGAAGAGTTTTGCAGCTGGCTTTTGAACCACTTATAAAAGACAACATGGAAGAAGACAAGGGGAAAAAATTAACCCCTGTGGCTCTATTAGGAACAATATAATAAATGTGCATTTAAAAGATCTATAAACACATATTTATCTGCAAAATGTTCTTGCATAAAACTGTTATTGAAAAGGCTTTCATTTTATCTTTGCGTTATTGTAATTTTATTGAATTGCTTATTCATTCTTTGATATTGTGTTTTAATGATATTATAAATCTGTTTTATGTCTGATAGGAGCCTCATTGTAAACTGATGTAACAGATAATATGGCAATTCACCATAAAAATTCTAAACCAAAAAAAAAGGAAAAAAATGCAGATCAGAACGCGAAGAAGCACTTTAATTCATTCTGGGTTTCTTTTCATTTTATTTTTTAATTATTTTTCATGTGCTACTTGCCATCTGTTGATAAAAGATGGTTGTAGAAACTCACCATCTCCTACACAATGAAGTTTCCACCCTCACCCCCATTTTCCTACAATTCTATTCATAAAACACACACACACACAGTATAAAAGCATTACACCTCTCAACACTAAAGATCATTAGCTGCTTCATTGTATAAACTGATTTAAATGAGGCACTTTTGGAATGAAACCTTTTTACCCCCTGTAAAATGCTTATTTGGGATGAATTTTCTGTTAGCATCATGAATAATGAAAGGAGAGGGAGGGGGAACCATCTTCTACTATGTCTCCTATTATTCCAATTCTTTTATTAAAAACAATGAAAAACAATTACAATAAAAGATATTATCAACATATAGCGCAATTATGCTATAAACCAGCCACTGCTCTCCTCAGAAAGTTAGCAGGAAGTTCATTCAATAAAAGCATGTATGCCTGCCAAATCTAAATAATAAAAACTCTATTAACGGGAGCCTATTATGAAGGAAAGCACATGACCCGGGCACAAGTATTTGACAGGTGGCCAATCCTGTTAAGTACACTTTAAATATGAAAGTGTATTTGGAATCATTATAGTTGACTTACACAGCTTGTAAGTTGACTTACATTCCGCCAACTTCTACTGCCATAGCTATCCTCATTCTGCTGTTTGCCGTTAGATAAAGTATCTTGGCCAGGATCCAAATAACCGCACAACTATCCCGTGGAGACAAGGTTGCTTTGGACTTGGGTGGGTTTTTTCTTTAAAAAAAGCCTTTTGCCCGCTCCATTTCCCAAGCCAGATGACAAAATATTTCTTTTTTCCCCCCTTCAAAATGGATGAAAGTTTCAAGAGCCAGTTCATCAATAAAAATATCACCTTTCGTTAAAGTAGGTCAGATTATCCTGTGGAGGCTTAATCCCTAATATACATTTCAGTGGAGCTGTGGAGTACATAGGCTACGACCCATCCATGCAATGCTGAACACCGTACTATGGTTCCTTCCCTAAAAACACATTGACGTTCTTCTGCGATATTATTTCAAGAAAATGTGGCCCGTGGGGTAAGTCTCTTCCAGGCGATGTGCACCCTGAATTCACCCCATAAAAAATGGTGTCTAGCTTTGGTTCACAACCCTGTTGAGCAGATGTACTCAAGTACTTGAATGCAAGGTGGACTCCTGTTCAGATCTTTCCACTCAACATAGCAAGGTCAGAGCAGGTGCAGTGGCATGCACTGGGACATTGGGATTGGGGCCAGTGCTACAACACACTGTTTGGACTTAACACCTGAAGAGGACTTTTATTTATTTATTTTTATTTATTTAAGGATTTTTATGCCGCCATTCAGCCAAAAAAGGCTCTCACGGCGGCTTACAAAAGTATTTCTTGACAGGTAAGCCAATCAAAGCTTTGCCTATTTTGCAGTTTTCCAAATGTCGTAGAGCTTCGGCTACTGGACAGTATAAAAATGTAATAAATAAAATAAAATTTCTCTTCTTGTGATTGGAGAATGCACAAAGGACAAGCACCCTAAAATGGCTTCCAAAATATGCCTGGAAAATCCAGAAATGACATCCAATGGCATAAAGGCATTCTCTTCCCCTCCTTATTGTTTTATTATGATTTTATTAGAATGTAAGCCTATGCGGCAGGGTCTTGCTATATACTGTTTTACTCTGTACAGCACCATGTACATTGATGGTGCTATATAAATAAATAAATAATAATAATAATAAGGTGCAAACCTGAGGGTTGTATATCACAGAGCTCCCCGTACCACCATCTCACTTAATGCACGTAACGTTTGCATTGAGCATCCAACCTTACAAAAACTTCAGAGAATGGAGGAGCTTCTCTACTTGCATTTCAGCACAAGAGAAATGCATCAGCAGTGCACAGTTTCTATTACAATGTGAGCTCCCTAGGCTTCCACTTTTGTATTGGTCCATCTACTTTTACTGCGGCTGAACTAGAACACTGAATGAATACAGCTGTGGACCAGGCCTGTCTCAGGCTGTCTCAGAGGCCTGTTTCCACACATTTAATAGGTGTGTGGTACTCCTTGCCTAATCAAGCTCTGTGCAATTGCACTAGCCGACCATATGCAAGCAGCATTGAACTATACTGTGTAACCAAGATGCCATTTTGTACAAACAAGGAGGAGAGCTAAAAGAGGAAACACCAAAGAGATTTGCAGGCCAAAAGAGTCCAAGAAAGCAAGTAAGGAAGAGTTCAAATCAACAGAGGAGGTCATAGAATCATAGAATAATAGAGTTGGAAGGGGTCTACAAGGCCATCGAGTCCAACCCCCTGCTCAATGCAAGAATCCACCTTAAAACTTCCCTTATAGATGGTTGTCCAGGTGCCTCTTGAATGCTTCTTGAATGGTAGAGTCCATGACCTCCCTAGGTCATTTGTTCCATTGTCATACTGCTCTAACAGTCAGGACATTTTTCCTAATACGATCATCAAATATCAAGATGATATGGGATTGCCATCTTTATGCATTTCTATATCATGTGCAGCTGGATCAGACTGTTCCATTGAATGAACCTCACTGTGTATACTTTAGAGGAGCAACCCCCAATCTGGTGCCCTTCAACTCCCATCATCCCCATCCAGCATACCAAACAAACAGGAATCCTGGACACTTTAGTCCTAGAGGGCACCAGGTTGAAGAAAATTGCTTTAGAAATCTCTAAATTGAGATATTAATTGTTCAACTTTAAATCAGTCCTGACTTGAATCTGATGTAGTGAACCGCCCAGAGAGCTATTGGGCAGTATAAAAACACAATAAATAAATAAATAAATAAATAAATAAATAAATAATAGCCTGTAGCAAAAAATAGCCTCTATATAAGACAGAGAGTTGTTCTGTGGCCTGCCTTTTCGTATGTGCAGATAAAATGCAAAAGAGTTCCTCCATATGAAACTATTTTCTCCCTATTCTTAAGACCTGTGTCACTGGGAAGTCTGACTAGGGATGTTTCGGGAATTCAATCTTTGTGAATACCAACACAAACGGACTCGATCCACAACTCCTGGGCTAACATGTGGATCGAAACACAACTACCCTTCAGTTTTCACACCTTTCCAAGTTTGTGATGCAGTTGCCGGCTCAAAAATACATACCAAAGTGCATATAAAAACATTTATTTTAGGATAAAAATACATTCAGAAATGGTATTTTGAAAGACTATATTTAGAAATGTGTTCTTGTGAGAAACTACATTTGAAACTCCACCTTTTTTTAATGTGAATATTAATGTGTAATTTTGTGCATTTTTTTTAAAAAAATTGCAGATTTACGTGGAGACAGGACAAAACAGATTTTGGACGGGAAACATGAAAGTGACATGAAAGTGTCTGGTGGACCAATCCCAGACATTACATGGACTGGAGTTTTCTTGGAAGTTGGGAATATAGTAGTAGTAGTAGCAGTAGTAGTACTACCACTACTAGTAGTAGTAGTATCCTGCCTTTTGCCCAATACTGATAAAGCAGTGCCAGTACTCCTGTTCTCATGTTTATCTAAGCATCAACCACAATAATGCAAGCACCATCATGATCTGGGTTACACTTCTGGATTTGGATTGCTGAGAAGGACATAAATTGAGAATCTTCCCTTGCTCCTAAATCCAATCTCTCTCTGTTTGTTGAGCTTTCTCTCGCCTCCAAGTCATTTCTTCCCTCCTTAAAATGGACTGCAGCTTGATCACAGTTATCTGCTATCTACCTCTGTCTCTTCTCTATGCCTTTTGGCTTATATCTCAGACAGTGATCTCCTGTCACTGACTCCCTTTTTCTCTTTTCCTGTTTTGCAGTCCTATCCAGACTTACAAAGTCCTAAGGCTGTACAGTTAGATCCTTCTCCTGCTTTTACATCCTAAGCAACTCAAGGTAGGATGAGATGGGGGAAAGGAATCCCGAACAACCTTAAAACGGATCACAGGTGAAGCACAGCCACAAATGTCATTGGATGTCCTGGGGTCAGTCGCAATCTCTTAACCAAACCCACCCCGCTGGGTTGTTTCAAGGAGAAAAAAAGGCGAGCTTATGTATGCCACCTTGAACTCTCTGGGGTAGGGGAGGAGTGGGGTGCAAATGTGATGGACAAAGTCTGTCTAAGCCATGGGTATTGAACCTCTTTCAGCCCAATTTCATTTTGGAGAACCTCTCGGGATCTCCATGTCAGTGGTGGACAGGGCCAAAGGCAATAGAAGTGGTGCCCCAAATCCCACCATATTGTAGCTTATGTGTTTTATGAATAACAAGGGGGGAATTGCCAGATTTGGAGGTTGGGGGAAAGGGGGTGGAGCTATCTGAGGAATCCCCAGAGAGCTGTGCAAGCACCCAGAAAGAAGCATGACCTGGGGCTAAATCTAAACTAGTGCTTTTTACCTAGATTGAAGCACACTGATAATTATCGGGGTACATTACACATTCCATATACTGCTACCCTGGCATTATTTCCCACTTTTCATTCTACATTATCCAAAATATCACAACAGATGCCATTTTGAGTGCAACGAGGTATAAATGTGCAAGAGGGATATAGCATCACCATGATGGGATTACATCAATATGACATGAAGTCTAGTTCTGGCCTGGCTCTCAGATTTTGCAGTTACATGGAGAGGCTCTGTCCGCAGAACCGTCAAGAAAATCCATGGCGTCGCACAGCCAAAGAGATGTATATACAACAAAGGAAGTGTGTCTCCAGTCAGAATCCTTCTCTTCTCCACTGCTAAATGCATATTCAAATTAACAAAAATAAATAAATAATTTTCAAGACACAGGAGAACGCTAAATTGGTTAGACAAGGCTTTGCTGAAATACCATCTCCAACTCATGTTTCCATCTCAAGCAATGCATTGTGGGGTAATAGCAAGAATATACCATGGATGGATGTAGCCACAGTACAATCGCTTGCAAGGCAAACCAAACGCCTTTTCAGAAGTATCACTGGAAATCTAGAAATCCTCTGGAATTTTACCGACCAATCATCCGGGAACCTGGAGCTAACTGCAGCATCAAATACACTACTGATGCAGCAATCGGATTTACAGAGCTACAGTTCACTGGAAAAATGAGCCTTCATCTAGCATTTGTGAGCATAAATAGACAGCTGTTCCACTTGTTTCCACCTGCCATTGAGATCACTGAAATATCGGGGGAGGGGAGGGATTACAGCAAAACGAGGTAATAAAATGTGTGCTATTAGTATGTTGCAGAAATGGTTAGAACAATTAGCAGTGTTTATACAGTAGCAAATATTCAACGCAACAGAGATGTGTCTCTAAAAGAGTCGGAAATGATCCGCCTGTATCTTTAAAGGCACTGCTACAAAAAGGATGGGAAATAATTGTTGTCCATTTCCATCGGAATACATCCAAGACATGATTGGAGGATTGTTCAGTGTTCTAGCCAGCCAGTCCTTCTTCCAGAATACTCCATTTCATCCTCTCTTCCCTGGGTTTCTGTCCTCATTTAGATATTTGGGGGTGGGGTGTTGCCCCTTTACCCTCCACCCCAAAAAGATTGCTTCGTATTTCTGCAAACCTTGGGGTTACCTGGAATGTGCTGATACCTCCCTTTTGCTTCTCAGTGGCTCATTCTGGCTACGGTCCTGTTGGCATTCACCAGCTGAGTTTGCTATTAGAGGGAATGATGATTATTCTAGAAGTACCACTGTGATGGAAGATTAATTTTCCTACATAGCATATGGCTGGGCTCCAAAGAGCTACTTTTGACATGCTCAATCGCTTGCATGTGCTCAGTGGGATTTTTAAACTTTTTATGTTGAAAAAGCTGATGGAACTCCCTACCTCAAGAGATCTGTTTTCTCTCCCCTCCTAACGTTTTCACCACCTGGCCAAGATTGTTTTATTTCGGAAGGCATTTGACCTGCTGTATCAAGGATTCTTTTGTGAATAACTCCTTTCTTTTCTTTTTCTTTTTTTAAAATTGGGTTTTTGCTGCATCTGTCTTTGTTTTTTAAATTCTGTTTGTTGTTGTTATTGTTGATTGTCCGATTAATTTCAGTTGGGTTTTATGGCATAAGCTGGCCCAAGCACTGCAAAAGCAGTGAGAGGGCAGGATTTAAATACATCAAACAAATAAAGAAATCAAACATGGATGAAGAAAAATACAGATATCAGCTTCAATGGTATCATAAGAAAACAATATATAATTTTCTTATAACAGAGATCAATAGAAGGGTTGTATCTATGGGTCACATCTTTAACATCAGTCACATTCCAGGTCATCCAGAAGATTCTTCTGCCTAAAAGAACCTGCCATATACACGGTAGTATATTTCTAACTATTTGGCATTGCATTTTTATGAAATATTTTAATTGCTGTAAGCTGCTTTGGATGCCAATCTTGTCTGAACAGTTGGGAATAAAAACAAGGAAGGAAGGAATGGAACCATTATCTTAGCTTCCCTTTGACACCTGCCACCAACATATGCAACCAGCAAAATGGCTCGGCCTTGAAAAATCAAGATTTCAGTTTGATTGCAAATGAGGAACTCATAAAAGACAATGCAGAGTCTGGAATGAAAAGGAACACACAGGTCTGGCAAAGGTAGCCAGAATGCAGAAATCAGCCTGCAACAGAGCAAGCCAAGGATCCAGAAGGAGAAACAGGTTCGGTCCGCAGTGGATAGAGACGAGATGGGAAACAAGGCCATTCCATCAGCCCTCCTGAAAGACTGACTCTATCCAGCTCCTCCTCTTCCTGAACTGTTTTGGACAGCCATTACAAGAACTTTTATTTGCTATTTAACCCCAAGAATCAGGGTCTGAGTTTGCTTTTTGCCACCCCAGCATGTTTTCCTTTTGTGTCATGCCTTTTGGAGTGGGACTATCTTGTTTTCATTGCTTGTATATAAGCCACTCTGGGTGCCTTTTCGGCTGCAGAGCAAGATGAAAAATGTTTAAAATATATACATACATATATAGAGAACAAACTCTTACAAACAGGAGCTGGAATCTCTGGGAACCGAGAGATGCCATAGGGAGCACTCCGCTGTTGGCCAAACCAGACCAAAGGCCAGCCTACACTTTGCAGAAGACCAACCTCCCAATTAAAAAGAATAATCATTTTAAAAAGGTATCTTAGAAATAAAATAAAAATCAGGAGGAACAGTGAGAGGTGTGTCCATGGGCACCACATTGGAGACCACAACCTTAGAGGGCATGGAGGAGGTACATATGACCACAACCTTCTCCCCAGCTCTTCAACTGTTAGGGCCACAAGAACATAAGTGCCATGCTGAATGAGACCAAGGGTCCATCTAGTCCAGCACTCTGTTCACACATGGGCCAACCAGCTGTCGACCAGGGACCAACAAAGCAGGACATGGTGCAACAGCACCCTCCCACCCATGTTCCCCAGCTCCCTTCCTGGGATCTCAACGTAGCATCCGGTTTATGTGGGTCTCTGGAATAAAAGTGCCATATTTATTATCCAAGTCTGTACTCTTTATCATGGTAGCTGTGTATCAGCAAATGACACCAGCGATCTGCAAATAGCAACAAGAAAAACCTCACGGAAAAAGCATCACATAAAATTCTGCTCTTCGTATTCCACTTGTTCCGAGTAAAACATATGTTGGTAGGACAAAAGAGAGGACGTTCGTGTCGAGTTCCTAACGCAAATAGAAATGGCTGGATCATGTAATCCAAAATTCATCCAGATTCCGCACTCCACTCTCCCTCTTCACCCTCCTTTAGTTTAAATTCTCCTTGGTCGACATTTTGAAAAAAATTGGAATAAGCAGCTGCTAAATTCATGAAGAGGAGGAAGAGAATGAGGAAAAGGGAGAGAGGGAAAATGCACCTACAGGGAATCTTGCAGAGCTAATGGGCACTGTCAAAATACTCCAATTTCCCTTATAATAAACTAATTGTTTTTCAAATTTGCTATTCGCATTAATAAAAATAGGTGAATTGTTTTGACTGCATTAATTAATGCTGACTAAATTAGGCGGTGGAAATTTTTCCGGGCAAGAAATGGAGTCTTATGTGTTTTTTCAAGAGTGCTTCGTCCACTGGGATCCTGGGTTCAGGAGAAGGGGGGTGCGGATTAGTCATCTAACAATCGATAACTAACAATAGATAGGATTTCTGCTCTCTTTCCCAATTGAAATAAAGCCGTCCCAAAATATAAGAGCTGTATTTCCTCATATTCTACCACTTCTTATTTAATGTACATATGACCTTTCCATCTCACCTTTCCTCCAAGCACCTCAAGACAGCATTTTACACTTACAACAGCCCTGTGAGGTAGGTTACCCAGTGAACTTTGTGGCTGAGTAGGGTGTGCAGGTGAAGTAAAGGAAGGGAAATAAAAGTGTAGGAAGCAAAACCAAAACAAAACGGTTTCCACATCTCCTTCAAGGCTTATGGAAAACAGGGTGTGGTGAGGGAGAGGGGAAAGCTCTGAGAATCTTGTCTGGAGAAAACTCCGAGAAATGCATCGATTTTGACGTTTTAGAGCACGGTAAAGTGAAGAAATCAGACTTTTAGCAGGAATATTTTCCTCAGAGGAACAGTTTAGTAAAAATGCTGATGAGACGTCCCAATGCATTACTGCAGTGTCATCAATTACGCGAGAAATGTAATTAACCATTTCTGATCCTTAAACATTATTTACCCAAAGCCCCAAAGAATATTTGCAGCTTTTCTCTGGTACTACATGCTGCATTATGGTCCTTTTTATAAGAAGAAGCTTTGCAGTTAGCAGTACCCGAGGACTATCTGCTGAAGCAGTGACCTCTTCATTCGGAAATCTCTCCCTTTCGCAAATTTGATAACAGCAGGTTCTTATGCAGGAAGCAAAACAAAACACTCGTTTACAAATTGGGAGGTAATAATTCTGCACACAGGAAACAAAACATTGTTTTATTAAAAGGCAATGCAAACTTGGAAGTGCATTAAGGATTTATTTTATTTCATTTTGGTTGAAGTGCTATGTTTACCTGACCTTCTCTTGCATTAAGATCCTTAAAGGGAAGAAAAATAAATAAAAACACATTCTGAAGTTAAGCTTTTTACTAAACTGCTTCCCTTCATTTAGGTACCCCTCTCAGGAAATACAGAGACATCTGTTCCCTTTTATCACCTGTTCATCTGCTATTATTATTTCATCAATTCCATAGTACTATTCTGTATGTTATTTACCAATACTGGAAGAAATCCTGACCATTCTTTGTTGCAAAGTAAGCCCATTGGCCTGTTGTTGTTATTAATAATAATAATAATGCCACCACCACTACTACTATAGCTTGGGCAATAGGATTTCTTCAAATGCTTTACCCAGCTTTTATTACAAAGGTCTGGCCCTGTTATAAATAAAACCTGCATTTCAAATACTCAATAGCTGTGCACCTTGATTTTCGTGGAAAAACCACACACAGACACACAACGAAAAGCACCTCCGTGAAAAAAGAGTGTGTTTTTCTAAAAGGATGAGCCTACAGTACATAATCAAACATCTGCCTTATTTGATCTAATACTATTAATAAACATGAAAGCAGTTGCACCTGTGAGAGAATGGAAAATGGAACACAGAAGTATCTTTTAATTAAATATATTAATGGTAAATTATATTCCAGCAAGGGAATTTTAAGGTGTACGTTCGGTGTGTGTGTGTGTGTGCGGTTTTAAAATTGCTTCAAGCCAAATCTATGCCAATAACTTTTAACTCTTTAAATATAGAGGCAGCTAACTTTTTCCCCCTTTGCCTCTTGGCTAAATAATTTCCTTACATATGTTTTAGCCTGGATATGTTCAGGCAACAATCAGAAAGACGTGGACAGAAAGGCACCCCATACTGCTAAGGAAACAGCTCAATTATGGGTTGCTTTTAAATGGGAAGGGACCACCTGATACAAGTGGAGATACCAGAAGCAACAGGAACTCCGTCAAGCCCAAACAGGAAGAAATGTTCAGGGAACCACTCCATCCTACCTTTTAATCTTTTACTAAATAAAGTAGAACAGAATATATTGGAGCTAGATCACCATTTGAATTCTATAGAAAGGGCCACTCACTATAAAATCATAGAATCATAGAACAGCAGAGTTGGAAGGGGCCTACAAGGCCATCGAGTCCAACCCCCTCCTCAATGCAGGAATCCACCCTAAAGCATCCCCGACAGATGCTTGTCCAGCTGCCTCTTGAAGGCCTCTAGTGTGGGAGAGCCCACAACCTCCCTAGGCCTGCCTATACTTGGCCTGCATCTAAAATGCAGATTTTGGAAATGGTATAATTCTCTGGAGTTTACAGAATTATAGGCTATGGCCTGGTTTGTATGTGACTCTAAGCCACAGTGTAGTTTGCTGAAATCTGGATTGTCTGAATTTATCCCTGCAAACAAAGCATGGTGGTTTAACCAGTTACAAACCACAAATAGCAGCCATGTTTTGTCACTGGCTTAGGAAGTCTGGCTTGTTTAAACTATGGCCTATGTCGGAACCCAGAATTGTAGCTTAACTCTGGCTTGCTTGTGCTGATGTCCGCCCTGAAACAGAGGCACCTAGCAAGAGCAGGCTAAAAATGAAACTGCTCTGAAAGCCGGAAAAAATGGGCAGGGGAGAAAGAAATTAGAAATAGGAAAAACAAACTGTGGTTTGTTTGTTCGTTTGTTTGTTTACAAGACAATGCATGGCTAACACAACAAACCATGGTCATCATAAACCAGAAAGTAGATGTCCATAAAGTAGGGTTCCAGATGTTTTGGATCTCAACTCTCAGAATTCCTGACCATCGGCCATGCTGGCAAGGGCACTGGGAGTTGGAGTCCAAAACATATGAAAATGTACTTTCTGCCCAACACTGACTTAAACCATGGCTTAGTGTTACATGCAAACACAACTGATTTCTCACTGTGGATGGAAAAACAGGTTGGATTCAGACATAGTCATACTTACAGTAGACTCTAAGCATTGAAATCAATTGCACATGTTAGTCATGACTAACTTCGGTCTCATTTATTTCAATGGGTCTACTCTAAGAAAGACTGCATCTAGATTCCTCAGATTGTGTTGTGGTGGGCTTTTCATGATGTCAGTAGATGTTCCTACCAAAACATCCCAGGACTTGCATCATGGGGTGGGGTGGGAAGCAACCGTTTCATAATGTTGTGTACTGCAGTGTGGATTCTGGGTGATCATTGCCCATTTTGTCCCCCAAACCTCCTCCTGCTTAAAGCATCAATCAGCATGGTAAAGCAAGGGTGCCATTTAAAAATAATATACCAGGAAAGGTTGGGGTCATGTGTGTGCCGCCATGCACACTGAACAGAATGGGACAACCTTTGAGATTTTGACAGACATACAACGGCAGCAGCAAAATAAAATAAAACTGCTCTTCTAGACTAGAAGCTTAAGAGAGAAAAGTTTATGAGACAAGGCTGTGCTGGTGGAGCAACAGAAGTAGTGCTAGGCACATTAGTTTGTGTGCATGAATGCATACAAATGGGGGGGATTAGTAATATGTGATGGAAGCATCCCTCTTGCAGCTGTAGGGGAGGGGCCATAGCTCAATGGTACAGAACATGTTTTGCATGTAGATGGCCCCAGGTTAAATCTCCAGCATCTCCGTTTAGGAACATATTACAGGTAGCAGAAGAGGGGAGTGACTCCTGCCTTAAACTTTGAGAAGCCACTGCCAGTCAGAATGTGCATAACTGGGCTTGAATACATATTGGATAACCTAGACATATGTATTGGCCCAGCCATGGCCACCATGATCCACTGATTGCTATGAGGACTTCTGAAGACAAGAAGTACTCATCTACATTGGCCATGAGACCAAACATGCCTTGGAAAATATCCCAAACCTGGCTTGAGAATTCAGCCTAACGTGGGACACATGTTGAGCCACTCACAAAACAAGGTATTCATGTCAACACAAGGTATCAGAAATCTGTCCCTTGGCAAAATGCCAGGGCTGGCTTTTCAGGATGGTGAATCGGGCACTGACCACCATTTTCACTTTTCATGAAGCACCCAAGCAATTCTGAGGCTGTGTGAGAAATCCCAGGTTGCATCTTCCATCTTTCCCAGCTCAAGAAGGCACACTGAAAATGTCTTGCCTGGATTCAGTGATGCAAAATGCATCGATAGAGCAAGGTATCACAATCTATTTAAACTTCATATACAAATCAATTTATTCTTACTGGAATCACTAGGCCTAATGGGCTGAAATCTGAATTGCTGCTTGATCCTCTCTAAATTAACTGCACTGGATTCCTCATCTTCCCACCATCTTTTAATTCTCAGCGTCAGTACTAATCTATGGAAAATTTATACTTTGCATACATTTATAGTAATCAATATACCCAAATGAGAAATGGGCCATTGAATGATTCATTGATTGTATTTTGGAGAAGGACAATCCATAAATCCAAATAATTTGGCTTAAGGTCTGGAATGGAGTGCTATTTTGTGAACACCAAAGCAGATGCTCAATCCATTGTGGTGGTACAGGGCTCGCACAGGATTGAACCATCTCTGTAGTTACACAAGGAGATGGTTATGCAGAAACACATAAATGTGAAAATTCTTTCCCAACTCAAAGCTTACCACATCAGAGAGGAAGCGTGAAAGCCAGCTTTCTTGCCACATGGAAACTGAGGTAGTATAATCCTGTAAGAAGACTGTACCACCTCAACGGCATTCAAGTTAGTCAACAGATGAATCTTTCTCAGGGTGGTTTTGCCTCCCCATTCCCACTCCAGAGAAAACATTTATCCCAGTCACATAATCTGAAGAGGATGAATTAAACATATACCTGTGTGCTATTGTTCTAACCTACATTTTAAAATGATGGATAACATAAGACTAGCTTCCATAACAGCTTTGTAATCAAAGAAATATTGATTTTTTTTATTTCAACCAATCAGAATATTATAACTCGTGATAAAACAGGAGCTTTCTAAATGCCCCAACCATCACAAAAGTGAACCAGAAGGAAATAAATATTTGTAAAGCTTTATTAAAATTGAGAGAAGATGAGAGAAAAATTGAAAAACATTCTGTTCACTAAACGAATGCTGAATATCCATTGAGAGAGAGAGAGAAACCAAAGATTCTTCGACATGTTTGTTTCACATATTCTCGGGTTTTGTGTGCATTCTGCAGCTGTTTTTGCCAAAGTAAGTGATGTATTTGCTGTCTGATTATTATGGGATTTGACAACGTCATTTCAGAACCTTAGTTACTAAGATATCAATAATTAAATGCTTTCAGTTCACACTTTGTTCTTGTGGATACTGGGCTATTTATCTCTGTACTGCGAAGAAGCTAATGGCATAATGGGCAAAACATCAAGAATAATTAAGAAAAAGACCTGTACAAAAACCCTTTGGAAGGAAATACAACATCTGTCCATGTCTCCTGTCTGAAATATTAGACTAAGCATTTAGTTTTTAAAATTGGCGATTAGATGTTTCTTCTTGGTAACTCTGAACTGGTTCCTGTGCTTAAGGGAAATCTTTTAAAACATGTTACACTTCATTCTGATATTCTCATTCCTCCTTTTCTAATTACCAGAAACTCTTCAGAAACCCCATTCAGACATAAGAACATAAGAAGTGCTGGATCAGACCAAGGGCCTATATAGACCGGCACTCTATTTACACAGTGGCCAACCAGCTGTCAACCAGTGACCCACAAGTGGTGCAACAGCACCCTCCCACCCATACACCCCAGCAACTGGTGCACACACAGCTTACTGCTTTGGATACCAGAGGTAGCACATAGCCATCAGGACTAGTAGCCATTGATAGCCTTTTCCTCGAGGAATGTCTCTAATCCCCTTTTAGAGCCACCTAAATTGGTGGTCATCGCTACATCTTGTGGTAGTGAATTCCATAGTTTAACTATGTGCTGTGTGAACAAGTTTAGTTATGTGCTGATAGCTATGTGCTACCAGCAGTATCAAAGGCAGTAAGCCTATGTAGCTGGGGATCATGGGTGGGAGGAGGATGTTGTACTCCAGTCCTGTTAGTTGTTTTCCTGTGGGCAGCTGGTTGGACGCTGGGTGAACAGAATGCTGGACTAGATGGGCCCTTAGTGTGATCCAGCAGGGCTCTTCTTATGTTCTTAACTGGTTTCTTTTCACAGAGTCACAGAATTAGAGAGTTGGAAGAGTCTTAAGAGATCCTTTAGCCTAACTCAGTGCGCATTACAGGATTTACAATGCAGGATGCAAATGCAGCAGCTCTGAAAGATGCCCATCCAGTCTCTGCTTAAATATCTGCAGCAAAGGAGAGCTGAACATTTCCTGAGCCAGTCTGTTCCACTGCTGAACAACTTTTATCATTAGGAAACCCACCCACCCCTAATATTTAGCCAAAATTTGCTGCCATGCAAATTCCACTCATGGATCTATTCTTGCCCTCTGAAGCAATGGAGGTTTCTGGAATTCTGATTTTTATCAAGCAGATTCTTTACAATCTAAAATGGAAAAATCCAGCAAGCAGATACACCAGATAAAGCCACTGCTTTGGTAATTCTACTGTTACTGACAGCATTTCTATACTAGGACATGATCTACCAAGAGCAAGACTCAATTCATTTGGGTCTTGATGAGCCATCACACACACACACACACACACACACACACACAAATCCTGCTCAGCTGGTCCTTCACCATATTCTCCGAGACATGATCCATCTATAGAAAGAGGATATTAAAAAACACACACACACCACACAACAACACTGGATAGGTTTATGGCACAGGGCAAGGAGGCAGGATCTGAAACAAACCCCTAGAACTGGTTGTGCAAACTCACACATGCTTACACACTGACATACACCATAGAGAAACGCCTTACTCAGTTGGATTACAAAGCGTTAACCATCTGCTTTTGGTGGGGCATGGATCCATCATGGTGCTGTACTCATAATAATCCTCAGGATCCTTGAAAGCCAAACTGGTCGTGACGTGAGAGTTCTGCAACTGGTTTTCTCAATGTCTTTTTCTTTGCTTTTAAGGAAACGAAGGAAGGACACAGAGAACTTGGCCTGGGGAAAGAGAGCTTAACCCAGTTTCCCAACACCATTCCCCTGATGACACAGTGCAATCTTATACATGTTTAACTGTATGTAACTCCCACTATGCGCAATCTGACTTGGACCCAGGTTAAGTGTATTACAGCTTAAATCACCCTTGCAAGTCAGGATGGGCGAATCTGTCAGGTTCGTTTTCTCCCACATTTGAATGCATACAATAGCAAGTCCTTTCTCTCTCCAAAACGAAGAACTTTGTACATTTCTGACCAATAACAAAATTCTCACCCATTTGCACCAGCCCAATTCAATGGGTGCAGCTATTCCCAGCATGGAAAGGAATGTGATGTAACTGCCTGCCATACAAATGGCAACGCTGATTCAGTACTGCCATGGTTGAATATGCAGGGATCTAAATCCAGATTTAAGTACAAAACACTGAAATCCCTGGGCCTGGATAGGTGAAACTATCAGTTTTGGTCAGTCTCCGATACTTTTTGTCCCAAATATGGAGAAGTCTGCAAATTTTTGGTAAATTACTATCTAAACCAAACTGAAATGAAACTCTCCTCCACCCATACCTGTAAGCTACAAGTGGTCTTCGAAGGCAATAAAAACAGGGAGAATTTGAATACCTATTCTATCCCCCACTCCCCACACAGCTAATGGCACCTAAGGGTGGACTATGGTTTACATTAAGAGATGGTACTGGGAAAAGGTTGAACCCATCTTTTCCCAGCACCATGGTCCCAATCCAAATCCCCCTCCCTGTCTACCGCACCCCCATGACTGCTTTTAAGCAGATAAAAAGATTTTGAGAGCTCTGATCACAAACCTTTGAAATCACAATTGAGTTTGACTCCGTTCCTCAACTGACAAAAGCAGTGATTGACAACAAAAGTAGGAGGAACTATTCATGTTCTGAGGCTCAAATTTAGCATTGGTCAGTCTCTCTTATTTTAAAAGGTTGCTCCATCTTTTAATATAGAACCATCCTCTTTCCAGAACTTCTCTGCTTTATGGAGCATAAACAATGTCCCACATTCCAATTGAGCAGCTTGATATTATCTTTCAAAGATATATCTTTTGGAGCTGTCAGTGGATTTAAAGATTATTATTTTACTTGATTAATAACCATGCCTTTTAACCGAATCATCACATTTAAATAAATTCGCCCACTGCCAAATCTTTAATATAATTTGCTTTCTTATGTATGTTGAAGGAGGAAGAGTAAAGCTGAAGACAGACTCAATATAAATGGCACCATGCTGTCAGCTCTCTTTTTATATTAACAGCTGTCCAGTAAAACAACAGATCCAATTCTGATCCATCAGTTTTTGACCCTCTGTGATCTCTACTGCAGCCTCCATACTAGGAGAACCCTACTGGAACAGATCAAGGATCCACCCAGACCAGGATTCTATCTCCAGCAGTGATCAACCTGAGGCTTATTTATTTATCTGAAGTAATATTTTTATGCCCAAAAGGTTCCCAGGATGGCTTACACATAATCAATTAAATAAAACAGTCCCTGTCTGCAAGCTTACTATCTAAAAGGACATGACACACAAGGAAAAAAAAGGAATCTGCAGGGATGGAGAAAAATGGTACCACCAACTCACCCATTCAACATGCAATGGGATCACCAGTTGGCTCTTACATCAACAGTGGTAACAGGTCATACTTCTCAACCTCACCTGAGCAGCAGGCTAGTTTATGAGGCTGGTGGTTCTGAATTTGGTCCAGATCCAGCCAGAACTCTAAAGGAGCTATCCTCCAAGGTGCTGAACCTATTTGGGGGCTAGGATTTGGCACCTTGGACAGCACCTTTAGAGTTCTGGCTGGTTCTGATTGAAATCTGGAATGTGTTTCGTAGGATTCACGTCCCCACCAGCATCAGAGCCACTGCATCCATGGAAGTTCACATGACCACCACCTCTGCTCATGCATTCGCAAAGGTGTGAAAATCACATGCAGCCATGCGACCCACAAGTTGTGTGTTCAGTGTTATTGTAAAGCGGGTATATGCATATACTGAACCAATCAATATTCCTCTCATAGAGGAACACACAGATACACACCCACACCATTGTGGGAAGCAAGGCAAAATGAATATCCTGGATAAACAAATAGTGGCTGTGTTTGAAATATGTGGATATATTTGTATATATATCCAACGTTCACTTATCCTAGCCCCCAAAATAAAATAAAATAAAAACAGTGAGTGACATATTGCTAGTATGTCTATTCTCAGGCTCTGTTGCTTTTCACTTATGTGTATTTATACATGGAGAAGGAGCCCAAAACTGTGAGCCATCAAGGAGGATAGATACAGACATGGGCTAGCCAGGATGTTTGCTGAACACATGTCTCTGAAGGCATTGGCATGTTCACAACAATGAAACTGTATACTCCCAACTTCCTTGTATGCATGCAGGGAAATTTTAGGAGAGAACCGATCCTCAGCACCGTCCTTACAAAGACAATATACATTTAAAACAACTGCAAACTCTCAGCCAGGCCAAAATATAGATCTGGGGTCAATTGAAAACTCAGCATTTGCTGTTAAATGCCTAGGAGAAGAGAAAAGTCTAGACCTGGTGCTGAAAAGATAATAATGTTGGCCTCATTGGGGAGATCATTCCATAATTGGGGGGGGGGGGGGGCACCACTGAGAAGGCCTTCTCCCTTGTTGCCAGACAATGACATGAACAATCTCAAGGCATCAAGAGTTGGTATCTGGAGTCAGCATCGTTGGGCATCTGCCAATGTCCTCAGTCCAGTAGAGGGTCCACTGCCAACACCTAGAACCCCCTGACTATACTGCTCCTCTTTGCTGCTGTTGCTGCCTGTTCACTTCTCCCTTCTAAGGAAGAGAGCAGTGACCTTGTCCTTTCCTTCTAGGCAGTGATGTGGATTGGACCCAGAAAGACAGACCAAGGGGAGATCTACACTACTGCTTTAAAGCGCTTTATAACAGTTTTGACAACTGTTGGGGCCCAGGACACACTGCATATACAAGTTTCAAAACATTTTCAAAGCGCTTTAAAGCACTTTAAAAGCAGTAGTGTAGATCCCCCCAAGTGAATGGGCGACAGTAACAGTGATGAACAGGAGGGGTGACTCAGGGAGGGGCAGCCCAAGACCACCTTTCCTTAGAGCCATCCCAGTCTGGATTCAACACTGGATCTTTACCTCCTGTCCCCAACCAATAGCACACAGTCATGCACATTCAAATCGTCCATGCTATGAGTAGGGTTCTGGCAAACATGGAGTATTAAATCTGTGGCTCAAAGTAAGTATGCATGCAAATTCCTTTTGCCCATTAACCAACTGTTGAGCGCACTGTTATGATTTGAATTAATGTGAAAGAATTGCAGATGATACTGTAAAAGTTCAAAGACTATGTACCAAATGGACCCTAGAATTGCAGTTTCCTCACACGTTTTGAAGACCATATAGACCAAAGACTTCTATTAAGCAGCAATCCACCATGCACACACTCATCACCCTTACCACATATTAGTTAATTTCAAGTGGATTACTGCATGCTACTGGCAAAGGAATGGAGTGTTCCCAGCAGAGGCATCATTAGGGCAAGCAGTACATTGCCTATCTAAAATGAACACTGATTCATCCAACAAGCATTGGAAGGCAGGATGGGTGAAGCCTCACCCCAAACAATAACAACACCACATGCATACACCACACAGGGTTATCAACCAATGAGCTGTGTGAAAATAACACTTTCAGATTCCACCAAAAATGGGAAAGAGCAAAAGTTCCCTTGCAGGAGATTAAACAACATTGTAACTGGAAAGTTAGGTCCCACAAGTCTATAAATGCTATCCTATACATGGTAGAATGTAGAAGTGGGTCTAGAAGCACACCATCGCTCATACACAACTGTGTAAGGCAAGCAAGGGGAGGGTCTCTCTCACACCACATCTCACATGGACAAATGCAAGTAAGAGGAAAGAATGACAGAGGTGTATAGAAGTACCCATAGTGTGGAGAAAGTGAGAAGAGAGATGTTTTCTCCCTCTCTCTGATACTAAAACATGGTCGGGAGGATGCTGTTGCACCATGTCCTGCTTGTTGGTCCCTGGCCGATGGCTGGTTGGCCACTGTGTGAACAGAGTGCTGGACTAGATGGAGCCTTGGTCTGATCCATCAGGGGTCTTCTTACGTGCTTAAAATCTGGGGTCAACCCCTGGAGCTGAATGCTAGGAGAACTGATAAAAGAGAGTACTTCTTCACACTGTGCCTGCTTAAGCTATGGACTTCTCTACCACAGCATCCATTAATGACCACTATGGCTTTAAAAGATGATTAGACAAATCCATTGAGAAGAAGTCTATCAATAGCCACCAGTCATCACAACTGTACAACTCCTCCAGTATCAGAGACAGTATACTTCTCTGCACAAGTAGCTGGGTCTTAAGGGTGGGATGATGCTAATCTCCTCGTGTTCTGCTTGTGGGATTCCCATGGACATCGGAGTGTCTGCTGTAGGAACAGGTTGCTGGACTTGACAGGGCTTTGGTCTACTTCAACACAGCTCTTACGAACATGCTTATATGCTTACACCCTTCCCTGACATTGGATGGAGTAGGAGCATGGGAGATAGACATGTGTGTATATATGTGTGTATATATATTTATTTATTTTACTTTTAATCCACACAGTAACAAATGCTCACATGTTTGTCTGACTTTAGAGAAGGGTACACAAGTCATTCAAGGTCAAAGTATACAGTATTTTAATTAAATGGTGTGTAGCTGAGGCTTCTGTTTCTCTCTCTCTCTCTCTCTTGCGCTAGAGAAAGTCCCATTTCAGACTGGAACCACCATGCATGGGAGAGTTAAATCTTCCTCCCCAAATACTCTTTGCTTCCCAAAATCCCCTCCCGCACTTAATTTTAAAAGGAGGGTGGGCTGCCTTCTCATTCTCCTTTAACCCCCACAGATGGAAAGGATATTAAGAAATTGGGGGGGGGGGGTAAAGAGAGCAATAAATAAAGAAGGAAAAATAAAGGGGGAAATATAGGTGGCAACAAAAATAGTTCATGATTACAATGTTCTCTTTAATTTCTATTGTTAATTCATTTTCATGAACAGAGCCATCTAGGCTGTGCCTTGTAGACTCTCATAAAACATTGGGTGGGGTCACAGCACTATTTATTTTTATTTTATTTTATTAATTACATTTCTATACCTCCCAATAGCTGGAGATCTCTGGGCGGTTCACAAGCACTAGCGCTAATGATACTGCGCTAGCATAAAGCACTGGTAGCGTGATGCCATTTGTGCTTGCTCGGAAAAGGGGGGGAAAGGGCCATTTGCTGCCGAAATCCACCAGCAGCCAGACCTAATGATGTCACTCGAGTGATGAGTTATGGTAGCACTGTGACAGCGCTGGACGCTGCCCAGTGAGAAGATTGACCAGGATAGCCAGTGGTCCAGGGGGCAGGGCTTCATGACCTTCCCAAAATGCAACCTACCATCCTCCCGTGATGAACAGAAGCAGAATACATTATGCTAAAACAAACAAATATGTGAAAGCGTAGCTCATTTGCATCGTGGATATAGGTCATACCATTTCAGCTTTCCCTAGTGTAGATTTTATTCACTGATTTCAGTGTGAGGTACTTCATCTATTCATCATTTCCTTTCCCCTCTAGCTACCCCCCTACCCTAATATTTGGCTTACTGTGTTATGCCCATGAAAAAAACACCCCCAAACGGGATCTGAAGCATGCATACAGTCGAGAAACGCACATGAAAACAACGTATACTTTTGAAATATGCGCACAAAGACACTTTAATCAATGGGGAAAACAATGCATACATTTCCCAGATGTGCACAATTGATGTGTACCCTTGTAAAAATACACATGAAAATACAGATGGGATTTTATGGGTGGAGGGAAAAAACCCAAAAGACAAAGCTCACAGACTTGAGTTATAGACTTAGACTTGAGTTACAACGACCTTCAAGATGGAATTCAGAGAACTTCAGCGAGTTCAAATTTGGCTGATTTGCACATCCCTGCCAAGGTGTATGTGTGAGTGTCCTGTTTTTCATTGCCTTCTAGGCTTCCTGCACTTCCCAGCCAAAGCAAGACATCACACGGCAATTCCTCCTATATAGGTTTTTTTTTCCAGATCTGGAAGCACAAGCAGACTGGAAGGCTGCATAGTAATAATGCGTCACAGAAAGAAAACAAATCCACAGCTTCTTTGGCCACCTCACAGTGATTAGGTAAGCTCAAAACACTACAATAATCATAAAATGCCTTGAAAATCCGGGGAAAAAACCCAACAACCGATGGAAGCCTGTTTCATGGGGAAAATAAACTTTCAGGAAAATGGCGATCATATTTGGGCACAGCACCAGCTTCACCTCTTCCCTGGAGCTTAACACAACATTGCCCCCTCCCACCCACACTGTGGTGTGTGTGTGTGTGTGTGTGTGTGTGTGTGTGTGTGTTGGGGGGGGTTCACACTGCCATCACAGATGCCAGTGTTGCCACTTGCCATGGCAGCAAACACAAAAACCAGAAGCCCTTAAAAAACAAAGGAGTCAATGCCACACACAGCTCCTGCCAATAATATGTCCTACCCATGTGAAATTGTTGAGAATTTCTCCTCCCCCTGGAGAAATTTGGGGGAAATCCCCTCCTACTGTCCCCACTTTTCTCTGCCGACAACGCAGGGTGAAGATTTCCAAGAGTTGTGCACAGCTCTAACCTTAATGACCAATTCAAAACAAAGCCACAGCAAAATACTTTGCGTTACAACAGGGAATGCTGGCAAAGAGATACTGCTGCTGGGAAAATCCATTCCCACCCCCAAGCTATTGTGGAAAATGCAGTTAATCTCAGTAGGAACCGGGAAGTCTGAGTGAGGTGGTGGATTAAGTCATCAGCATGCTAATCAAAAAGCCCCAGAATTTCAAACTTGTGAGCCCTGGTTCCAAGAAATGGCTGAAAATATGTCTCTAGGTAGTTGGTATCCAGAGGAACAGGCAGATTCAACACATCTGCTGTTCTCCTAGATCTGATGGGTGGTGCTGGCAGGTCTCGTTCCTTGTTGAGGCTCTTTTGTTGAGCTCCCTCCTGTGAAGATCCTGCCATCAAGTCAATTGTCTGATGGAAGAACTGTGTGACAGCAGGAGTGGTCCTGGCTGCCTGGCCTGGCATTACCTGAATCATTCCCAAATTTGGTCTGGGGGGTGGGGAGAGGATAACGGGTGCTTCTGGGAGGGGAATTTGCTTTCCTAGGCCTTAGCTAGACTTACGGTTTATCCCGGGATCATCTCGGGGTCATCCCTGTCCATGTACATGACACACAGAGGAACCCGGGAGCAGGCAGGGACAATCCTGGGATAAACCTTAGGTCTAGCTAAGGCCCAAGACAGCCATAACCTGTATAGATAATCAAGGTCTGTTCCTTTGCTTGAGAGTGGAAGATCTATGTGAGCAACATGTGGGTCATGGAGTGAATGTGGCCCCCATTCCCATATATATATATATATATAACCTGTATAGATAATCAAGGTCTGTTCCTTTGCTTGAGAGTGGAAGATCTATGTGAGCAACATGTGGGTCATGGAGTGAATGTGGCCCCCATTCCCATATAAAGCAGGCATTTGATCACTATCAACCCTTTTAGTGCTCTGTAGTTATTACTGACCACCAAAAGGGTCAAAATTAGTTTGCAAACAAGATAATTTTGATACTTCTGGTGCGCCCCAGCTGCTATGGTGTGTGTGTGTGTGTGTGTATATATATATATATATATATATATATATATATATATATATATATATTCATTCATTCTGTGGTTCCATGGAGGGGGGGGGGGGTTGCACAGGGAGATCCATGGTACACAAGTGACCCCTGGACCTCCCAAAGTTGCCCACCCAGGATCAACACTGAAAGACCTTGCCTCCTGAGACTCTAATCCACTAAATAAGCCATTTAGATAAATTTTGTTGGAAAGGTGTATACAAATATTCTAAATAAATAAATAATTCTAGATCCAAAGCACCGACGCTCCATTCTAAATCTTATAATATAAACCCCACATTCTGGATGTCCACAGTACCCACTTATGGATTAGAGGGCAATAAACTCCTTACATGCCACCTTGTCGTCCTTAGTAGAGGCCATAAAACTGGAGGAAAGCAGTCAACACAAAGCACCAGCTATTCTTTTAAACCCAAGATCCCCAATGAAGTGTGAGAGTCCTACTCAAGTATGAAAAGACACCAGAAACACTTTAAGGGCTCAAGTGTTATGGATCTGGAATAATAATAAGCTAACTGTTGAGTGACCTCGGGAAAGAAGTTCTCTTTCAGATAAGCAGTTGCCCATAACTGCATATATTGCAGTTCAAAACATATTAATTCTGTAGTAATTTAAACATATGTCATTTCCAATCCCCGTTCGGAAATTGTTTCACCCTGTGTTCAAGTTGGTGGCAAAGTTCTTACACAGACCTACCAAAAAGGGAGAGAGAGAGAGAGAGAGAGAGAGAAGGGGGGGAAACCTCCTTTTCCCATATTAACTCAATAAATGTGTATCTTTAATCTACAGAATAGCTGCATTTGGAGAAAAATGAGATGATGACATTTCATCATTAAATTATGCAAGCATTTTCAATCTCCATGAGCAAATTTGTCACAATGAAAATGGACAGTTCCATATGAATTACACGATGGAAAATCAGAAGTTGAAAAGACACCAACCCAGACCCCAGCTCCCCACCACCACCACCACCACCAAAAAAAAACTAAGTAGAAAAAAATATTACAGGGACTAATATGTGAGGTCGAATTTCCCCATTACTTTTTTTAAAAAATAGAATAATGATAATTTGGTCACACAAATTGGAAACAACTATGAAGAGTAATTTGTTCCTGTTGACAGTATTGGCCTTGCAAGTTATACAGAATGATTAAAGGATCCAAGGCAATGATATATGAACAGGACAATTTTGCCAACTCTGGAGATCTTAGATATGCAGGTAAGATTGCATGAAAGGAAGGGAGATTCCATTGCCATATCAGCAACCAGAATCAACATGAACAGCAACCTAGAATGTCGCCATCTTCATTAGGGAAATCCATATGTAGACCTTGTAGACCTTGCTGACATTTTGGTAAAGGGCACCGAGAAACCTGGGATGTTCCTTGACTTAGAGGTCATAAATTAGACCACATTTCTTAGGGGTTGAATATCCTCAGAACCAGGGCTACATCAAGGTTTGAAGGGGCCCCTGAGCAAACTGGTGGGGGCCCCTCCTCTGTCCGTGAACCTGGGTAGGCTGAGCTAGCTGTGGTTGTAATGGCTCCATTATGTGGCAGTTGTTTTCCCCAATGTCCCAGTGTAACATTAGGTGAGGGGTATCATGGGAAAGTAAAAGCTTTTTTTTAGACACAGCTGCCTAGATTGGTTCAGAGTGCTGGGCCAGGGGGAAAAATAGGGGTTGGGAGGTGGAAACAAGAACATACAATAGCAGTGGGCCTTGCCAGAGCATGGACATCAGAGCATCAGTTGCCCAAGGATTCCATTTGCTGGCCCTGTTCATAATGTATACACCTACCAGCTCATGAAAATAGGTTTGTTAACTTTAGTAGAGCAAACTGGAGGGGTTTCTCAGTGGTGGTCCTTATTTTATGAAACTCCTTTGTCCTATCTTTTAAGCTTTCAGAACAGTTTCTCCCAACAGCCTCTTCTAGGTCTTTTGGTCTACAACTCCCAACATCCCTGATCATTGGCCATGCTAGTTAGGGTTCCTTGGAGTTGGAATCCAAAACATGTGTAGGACACCAGCTTGAGGAACATTGCTTTAGAAGCTTTCCTTTTCAAGAAAGCTTAAAGTTGAATGTGACATTCTAATACAATTATAGTTTGTTCTCCTAAATCATCTGGATGTATTCAGTTAAATAATTTTACCTTTTTTATAATATTTGTATATTCTGAGGTACCTTGGGTTGTGTGTGTGTGTGTGGGTGTGGGTGGGTTGAGTAAGACATCCTAGAAATACTGCAATGAATAAATAAAAGGTTAAATACACATGGTTATTGCTTGCAAATGCCACGTTCTCTTAAATCCATTTCTTACATTTGCTGTTGGTACTATGTAAGCCTTTAACAGTGGAAGAAATACTAACAGTAGCAGGAATAGATAGAAAATTATATTGATCAATAAATGAACTGTACAGTTCTTGTTTTACATCACATTTCAAACACACACCTACCAAAAAAGATGTGTAACAGCCATGGATGGAACCTGGTATGATGATTAGTTACCTTTATTCTGATACGTCTGATTTTCTTTTTATCTGGGAATCTTCAAAGAGCATTACTAGCATCGCTCAAACGATCATCAAAAGCAATGTTCAGTAAAGTACAGTAATGAGAGCAATTACAAAAAAGTGGCACCTTAACTTCAAGAGGAACTCACTGAAAGTCTTATGTCAAATTGGTGTGGGATGGGTTATTCCAAAAATAAGGAAGCAGCAAAGAGTATGGTACAATCATAGAATAGCAGAGTTGGAAGGGGCCTACAAGGCCATCAAGTCCAACCCCCTGATCAATGCAGAAATCCACCTTAAAGCACCACTGATAGATGGCTGTCCAGCTGCCTCTTGAATGCCTCTAGTGTGGGAGAGCCCATAACCTCCCTAGGTCATTTGTTCCATTGTCATACTGCTCTTACAGTCAGGAAGTTTTTCCTAATGTCCAGCCAGAATCTGGCTTCCTGTAACTTGAGCCCATTATTCCATGTCCTGTACTCTGGGATGATAGAGAAGAGTTCCTGGCCCTCCTTTCAAATACGTGAAGAGTGCTATCATGTCTCCCTTCAGCCTTCTCTTCTCCAGTTCTTTCAGTCTCTCCTCACAGGGCTTTGTTTCCAGAACCCTGATCATCCTCATCGTCCTCTTCTGAACACCCTCCAGCTTGTCTGGTAGGCAGAGGCAGAGGAGCAGGGCTGTCTCCAAAAGGTGGCAGTGTTGAGCATTTCCCATGGCCTCAAGCCCAGCAGAGGGCCCAACACAGCAGCAGTAGTATTTAAGAAGATCAGATGCAGTCTATGAGATTGTTCAGTTTGCACACCCTATCTACTCCAGGTTGGGGGGACGGGGAGGGCTGTGAGGATGCTGTGCACAAAATCCTGGAGCCAGTGCTACAGAAGAGGATGGATACAGCTTTCCTCACCCCAGCCAAAATCTCCTGTAATATGAAAAGGAATCCTGTCCTATGGGCATAGGGAGAAGGACACAATGCTTTCTTAAATACTCATTTTTTAAAAACAAACCAAAAAAATGTTTTGATTGCATTTGTTTATAAATGTATGACTCTCCATGCAGTCCAGACAGGGACCCAAATGGCATACAGTTAAAATTTGCAACAATTTAAAAACTTCTAACATTTTTAAATAAAAATAAAAATAAGGGGTTGCCTGTTCCTGCTTTAAATAAAGCAAATCAATGTCTGAAGTAAAGCAGTGCGTAGTATTTTCAAGTTTTAATGAAATGTCATGGGGTAGGGTGGGTGGGTTGGAGAGAAAAGACGGCCAATGGGAATACAGTTCTGTCTCCACTGTCCCCGCCCCCATTGCAGTCAAAGTTGGAAGGCATCCCAGGTCAAACACAGTTTTCATACAGGGATTTCTCTAGAGGGTCCATCATGGCTCAGTGGCAGGGCACCTGGCTGGCAAGCAGAAGCTCCCAGGTTCAATCCTCAGCATCTCCAAGTGGAGCCAGGAAAGACTCCGGTCTGAAACCCTGGTGCTGCCAATCTGTGTAGACCAACCCTCCTCCAACTTGGGGCCCTCCAGATGTTTTGGACTACAGCTCCCAGCATACCTGACCATTGGCCGTGCTGGCTGGGGCTGATGAGAGTTGAAGTCCAAAGCATCTGGAGGACACCAAGTTGGGGGAGGTGGTGTGGAGAGCACTGAGCTAGATGGAACAATGTCTGACTTGCTCTATAGCTGCTTCCTATTTTCGTAATTCCACCTTTTGAGATCCCTTATGCAGTTCCAGTTCCTGGGCGTATCTATAGCATATCCAGATGATACTTGTAAAAGTCAGCTGACCAGGTCATGTGAGGCCCCAGTAGGTCTCCTGCCCATATGATGGCTTGCAGACTGCAGCTCCTATTTACACTCTGACCAGTGAATAAGCCAATGTAGGATCAGAATGCTAAACTCCGTTTCTCTCCCTCCTCCCTCTCCCTCTCCCTCTCCCCAGTTCTTCCTGTAACCTCTAAACTACCCTGCATTCCTCCTTCTTTATCTCTACCATCCGATAGGACAAGTCATTAGCTGTCTTTTTCAAGAGCAGCCCAAAGCAATCTTTATGCTACTGCACATCATTGTCAGTTTTATTTTAGAACTTATTTGTTTTCATTTCTTCAATTTCTCTCTTGTGGGATTGATTCCTTTGGCACAATGCTGACAGATGTGTGTGCTGGAAGTGCAGCAGCACCCCCCCCCATGACAAACAAACGGGGATAACTGGGGTGGGGGACACCATTCAGAGTAACTGAAATAAATAAATAAAAATCACCCGATAATTGTTGCATGTATTTTCAGTGCAATAAATGCATGAGCTGAATCACCACCTCTGTCTCTTTAACAAAAGTTCTCATGAAACCTTCTTATCGCAGAACACATTCATTCACACACACACACACACACACACACACACACACTTGCTTTTCCCCAGGTGATTTTCAAAATACATTAGGCCATCTTTTAGTTTCTCTCATCTCTTCGTTTATAAAGGTATACCCCTTGGCTAGAAAGTGTTGAGTTTATGAACCTCACAACAGTCCGATTTATTTAATACATCTCACTTTTCCCTCTAATTGTACGATTTCCAGAGGAATTTTGAATATGTTGCACACACACACACTCACACACACACACAAAGACTACTACTTTTATTGTGGCATTAGCCACCCTTCTCCAACTTGCTGCCCATCATATGAGATGAACCATTATCCCCAATAGGCATCAGGATGGGGGAAACTGGCATAAGATTTTGTGAAGTAGAGTTCACTTCATCAGATACATCAAGCTTACAAAACTGAT
This sequence comes from Elgaria multicarinata webbii, assembly GCF_023053635.1. Classification (NCBI taxonomy): domain Eukaryota; kingdom Metazoa; phylum Chordata; class Lepidosauria; order Squamata; family Anguidae; genus Elgaria; species Elgaria multicarinata. The sequence goes on from NC_086184.1 coordinate 15,409,932, forward strand.
AGCCTTTAAGGTGTCACAAGGCTCGTTGTCCAAGGAGAAGTACTTCTCCTCACCATGGCTCCATTTTCTCCTCACAACAATCCTGTAAGGTAATAGATGTGACTGTCCCATGGTCATCTGGGAGTTTCACAACTGAGTGCGGATTTGAATGTGGATCTCCCCACTCCGAGTTTGATATTCCAACAGCACTCATATATTAAGCTGGTTTAGCATAGACTACACCATGGATTCTACAAAGAAATATTAAGTAAAATGCCTAAATGATACCTACCTATGTTTGACTTCCATAGACCCAGGATGGAGGCAAAATTTGTTTAGTTTATATTTTAATATTAACTTCCTAATTTTTCACATTCAAAGCATTATGCAAGGGGTGGCATGCCAATAGTGAATGGGTCTAGAGTCACCATCACACATTCTCTCTCTCCCCGTCTGTATCATTCCAAATGGGACTAAACTTGCCATCATTCCCTGACCATTGTTCATGCTAGCTATGGCTCATAGGAGTTGTAGTCCAACATCTGGAGTGACACAGGTTTCCACCTCTGTTCTAGACTATCATCACCCTACACTGGTTTTCTCTCAGTCTTTCTCTGTCTCCCTCTCTTAAGAATCTTAAGCCCTGGGGTACCCGCTCTTCCATGAATTGATCTACTTCCCCTTTAACAAATCTAAAACTAATGACAGTCACCACATATTCTGGGACACCCAATTTCATGTAAAGAAGTTTTTGCATGAAATGTTTTTCTTCCTTCTGGCCTAAATCCACTGCCGACTGATATCATGGGGGACTCTTAGTTCTTATGGTAGGAAAGAGAGAGGGAAAATGACATCAAAACACCTTTCTCCACACCACACACAACAATGGTAGACTTAATGGTCCTAGATTTTTCAGTTGTATCCACTACTATGAAGTTCCCTTAAAAAAAAATGCTAACATAACAGTTTGGATCGGTTAACATAAGGTACTTCCTTAGAGAATTGAGATGAAGCATCCCCTTATTCATAAACAACCTAAGATGACACACACAAATGAGTACAAACCAACTTTGAAATGGCCAAGTAGAGAGATCTTACTGGTGGAGGGTTTTTTCTGGAGCTCTATCCAAACAGTTGAACTTGATTGATGTCACCAGGATAGAGAGCAATCTGCCCTATACCAGGTAAGAATATTTGTTCACTGAGACCAATATTGTCTACTGGAAGTGATTTTCCAGCGTCTCAGGCATTCCTCATTACCAGCACATGAGTGCAACAGCACCCTCCTGCCCATGTTGCCCAGCAACTAGTGCACATAGGCATACTGGCCTCTGCTACTGGATGTCCTTATCCTCCACAAATTTGTCTAACCCCCTTCTAAAGCCATCCAAATGAGTGCCCATCACTACGTCCTGTGGTTGGCCCTTTCTACACCTAAGGATTATCCCAGGAAAATGGAGGGATCATCCCTGCCTGCTTCCGGGATCCCCTGTGTGTCATTTGCACACACAGAGATGATCCCGGGACGATCCCTGGAAAAAAAAGGCAGATGTAGAAACGGCCATAGTGAATTCCACAGTATAACTATGTGGTGTGTGGGAAAAGTGTTTATTTTTGTCTGCCCTCAAACTCCTACCGATCAGCTTCATGGGATGACCCCATTGGGTTCTAGTATTATGAGAGAGGGAGAAAAATGTGTCCTTATCCACATTCTCCACACCATGCATAATTTGATACACCTCCATCATGTCTCCCCTTAGCCTCCATAGTTCAAACTAAACAATCCCAGATGTTGTAACCTTCCCTCATACAGAGGCGGTGTGGTGATGAGAATTGTACACAATATTCGAAGTGTGCTTGCACCATTTAAATACAATTGTTGCCGTACAGCTTCCATGATCCCTCACTGTTATGTATGCGGTCTAGTGCTGGGGAGTGTGTTAGGCCAAAACATCTGGAGTACTGCATGTTGCCCACCTCTGTTCTACATGCAAGCCACATGGTCTACCAATGAGCTATAACCCCACCCCCAATTTTTTACCCACTAGAGTTTTACCTACTTGTACAAGACAACCTCCACAACGTGCTGTAATCTCCCATGCTAAAGACCTAAAACAACCATTTTTATGGCTGCTGTGAGCCTAATATCCAAGAGCTGTCAAATATTGAAAGCAACCTTCCTTATAACACATTTTTGTGTCTGTTCTACACTGCAGTTCTCAAACTGTCATCGTGAGCTTTCCTCAGTAAAGATGCAATTGCTCTAGTTTATTCAACTTATAATTAAAAGAAAAAAGATAAGCTTAGCTAGTAGGGCTGGCTGTAATCTTGGCCTCGGATGAATACACATTGAAGAATAATATACAGGATCATATGGACTAGCAGCATTCTTTAAGGTACCAAAATCTGCAAGCCAACAAAGAAATTAAAATGCCAGAACCAACTTGGGGTACGTTTTCCTATTGGTTCCCATGCGTGATAAATTAATAACTATAGCCATGGTATACGGAACATGCAGCCATGCTGGAAATATCTGCTCTACAAACTTAAATTGGATTAACATCACTTTCTCTGCCCAAAGTGCTCTGGGAAATGTAGTTATAATGGGGGACTATGTGTTTCTAATAGAGAATTGTTAGTACCATCAGCAATGAATTCTTTAGGGATACAGGTGCTATGGCAGAAAAAATTATATAAAACTGGCATGTTTGCAGTGTAGATATATCAACAATTAAAACAATCTCAACAAGATAAAGCAAAATAGGTTTAAAGAAGCCTTTAAGCAACCGAGGATAAAAATACAGCCACGATAAAACAAACTGAAATAAAATAACTAGTCTTTTATCCTCGGTCACTTAACTCTCTCTGTGTGTGTCTCTCTCTTAAGGCAGCTTTAAAGACTAGCCTTTTCCAGCAGGCCTACCCAGATGACTGTGAAATCAAGCATTTTTAAGATGTGTTGATTTTTGTTGTACTAATGTTGTTCCCTGCCTCTATCCAAAGGGAGAGGCGGGTAAGAAATCATCATCATCATTATCATCATCTTCCTGGAGCCAACAAACCTGGAGCCAACAAACAGTTAGGGAAAAGGATGACCCTCTTTCCATCTCCTTAGGGAGGCCCATCCCATATGTAATAAACCATAATTCTAGAGGAACTAATAGAATCCTGTAACAAAATGTTGCAGCATGGAGTGTTTCTGTTCAGGTTCCGAGACACTCTATTCCATTCCTTTATTCCCCACTGGTCTTTCCTTCATCCCCCCTCCATCAGTCAACATTTGTGCCTACTGAGCATGCTCAGCTTTATTTCAGTTGTTTGGTGGCTAGTATACACGTTGGGTTGTTGTTGCTTCACTATATTTGTGGGGCATTTTTGTTGGTGTGGTTGTGTACACATTTGTGCCCAATTCCAACTACATTAACCTTTTGGATTTCTCCATTGCTTTCTATGGGGAATTATCACCTCCACCCCAGGGGATATTTTTAAATAGCTTCTGTGTGAACAAGGAACTGACCTATCCAGGCAATGAGATGGTTCTTTCTTCCCTATATCCATCTCCTCTTTCCAGCCACTTCATTCTATTGCACCTCCCATCTGGTTGTTATTTTCCCCCTCTCACTCAATAAAAATTCCATGAGTCACCCCTTAGGACATTTTTTTAAAATAGTTTACATATCTACAAACCATAGTGTTACTCCAAAACTGCTCATACATGCATAGAAAGACTCAAATCTGTATCAGAAGGAAAGACGTAAGCCAAATGCACCTATGTATTCTATGAACTGATTTTTGCCATGTCCTGAACCTCAAGCTTGTCAAAAGAACAATTAGTTTTGGGGGAAATTCCATGTAAAAAAACACCTAGAAGCAGTTTTCATACTGATTAACAACAACAAAAACAACACTAGATATCAGAAGCTACAGTGGCATATTAACTGCCTCCCTGTAGATGATAGATTTATAGGTAATTGGCACTCAAAAAATCTTTACATATGTGTATCAGGGTATTAATGGCTTTCTACATTGCAGAGAATGAGAAACACAGAGCAAATCAGGCAATGCCTTTTATTGGACCAATTAGTCTTAAATAATGGAAGTGTGCTTTCAAACTACATATTTCATATATTTACATTTGACTTGGCTATTCAGTGTAAAAATAATCCATTAAAAATAGGTTTTACATGGCTTAGTTGGATGCATACTTAAAACAAAGGTGAAGAAAATAAGCAAAAATGGTACATCTAATAGTTTGAATTAAGGATGGATGGATCGGTCTATTTCAATTTCTTCCACTTTCTCATTTTTCCAATCTTAAATTCGGTTCACCCCAAATTTTGAGATTTTTTTTTAACACTCACATTTCATCCACATCTTTGTGCAGTTCTCCTAATCCACACATTTTATATACAATTTTGCCTAATACACATGTTTTCCAAAGCAATTTTCCAAATACAATTCATTTTAACTTTATTTTCACTAATATACACAGTTTTGTATAATTATTTGATTGGAGTACTCCATTGCAAAATTCGGAGAAGTGTGAATTTCGAAGGGTAACTAATTAGGTGAATTTGGATTAAAATGTTAATGGAACAATTTTTTCCCTCATCCCTAGTTTGCATGTGGAAATTATAAAAGGCTAAATATTTAGATGATAGTTACTCTATGTACCATGCAGCACAACACAGGAAAACTGATACTTTGAAATTTCCAAACAAAACATTATCATAGATAAAATACTTCATAGGAATCCAAAGTACTTGTGAATCAATCTTGCCAAAAAAAAGTAATTATTGAATAAGATGATGGCAGATTACTTTCATGGTAACATCTCACCTTTCTATGGTGATTTTCCACTGCACAGTTATTTTCATATATTTAAAACTACGTTGAACTCATTCTGCTATCTTTATTCCATATAATTCTATTCAAACCATATGTTCTGACTATATTGAAAACCACTGCTTTATGGGATTGGTGAATAGCTGTGTTTGTTTAATCAAATATTTTTAAACTGTGTTTTCCAAGTAACTATAAGCATAACATTTTTCATATTCTATAACTAATTACAGATCATTGAACAACACGACTTTCTTAAAACCTCAAATATTTTTATATTGAGTATTAAAACACAGTCAGACAATGCAATTATTCCTTCATAAAGGAAGTGGGGAGAAATATATCTTACAATTAAAAGAGGATGACGATAGAAATGAAAAAGATCTTCAGATGCAAGTGTAAAAGCAGATTTTGGCCTAAAATCCCCAATTTGCTACCTTTAGAATAGTTATGACAATTGTAACTAAAACATGTTTTGTCCGACTCAAAGAATTTGCGGTGTGAGCTTTATAAGTGTTTAAGGAAACACAGATTGTTTAGGCAGGCATTCTGAAATTATTATTTTTTCCCCTAGAATGCTGTTGATATTATTTGTATGATCTATGTTTTATTGTTGTTTTACAGTATATTTATCATTTTTGTAGTACTATTTTATTGCTGTATTAGTCACCTTAAGTTTCCTGTTTGAATGGAAACATAGGGTATAAATATTTTAAAATAAATAAGAAATCTGGTGCATGAATGCAATATTACAACCCATGATACATTGCCAGCACTTCTGGGACTTTGCTTCAATTGTGGTGTTAGGTAATAGACTAGGTTCACACAGGTATGTTCCACACTTGATGACTGTAACACCAAGTGATGCCTGCAACATCAAAGGATGACTTATAAGCAGGGAATATGTGGATGAACCATCACAGATGTAACCACCAACAGAAAGCCCTTTTTAGGCACTCATTAGCACTGCAACCTGCACCCCTTGCAATGTCTCTCTTCTTGCAACTGTGCCTTCACTTCAGTTTCTTGGTTCCTCTGTAGTGCTTAAAGAATCAAGGCATTGCCAGAGGATGCAAATAGCTGGGCTTTGGTATTACAGAGAGATGTCTTCCGAATCACCTGGAGGCTTTTCACTCACCTCATGGCCTTGTAGCCTTTGGGTGAACAAAGGTGTTGAGTAAACAAGTGATGATAAATCGAGTGAGCTGAGCATACACTGTCAAGTAGTGGCAGTGTATGCACAGGTAGACATGAATGCATGGCTTGTAGTACCTCCTGCTCTGGCCAGCCATGATTAAGCTGAAATGTGAACACACGGCGACTACATAAGAACATAAGAAGTGACCTAATGCTGGATCAGACCAAGGGCTTTGCTAGACCTGCCGGCTTATCCCGGCAGGGAGGCGGGGCCAAGGCGGGCTAACGTTAGCGCGCGCCGCCCAGGGTTCCACACGCCGGACACGCAGGGTGACACAAGCCCTGCAGCGTCCAGCTTTTTTTTTTTTTACTTTAAAGGGGCTGCGTGCGGCCCAAAGACTCCGGAGACGGTAAGGGTTTTTTTAAAAACGGGGGGGGGGGGAAGGATGGCAAGGGGGGATGGCAAGGGGGGAGGGCGGGTGAGAGAGTGCCGTGCGCCGCCGCCTGAGCAAGCAGGCGAGCGGCGCTTGCCCGGGCAAGGCCTGGCATGGGGCGGCATTGCCCGGGCAAGCGCCGCTCGCCTGCCTGCTCGGGCGGCGGCGTGCGGCGCTCTCTCACTCGCCCTCCCCCCTTGCCATCCCCCCTTGCCATCCTTCCCCCTGCCCCTCTCTTCCTCCCCCCCGGGCCGATGGGCACAGCGCTCGTATGAGCGCTGTGCCAAGTCCGCGGCTTTTCGCGGCTACTTGCGAGTAAGCGAGTAGCCGCAAAAAGCCACGGCCCTTCCCAGACGTTTCACAGCTCCGGCCTGAGGCCGGGGCTGCGAAAAAAGCGCGCCATGAGCGACTTTGCTTATGGCGCGTTGGAGGAGGCCTCAGTGCGGCCTGGGCCCGGATTCCCCTGTGCGTTATCTGGACGCACAGCAGGGAAACTGGGTCTCAAGGCGCGCTAAGGCCTCGTCTAGGAAGGCCCCAAGGGTCCATTTAGTTCAGCACTCTGTTCACACAGTGGCCAACCAGCCATGGGCCAGGGATGAACAAGCAGGACATGGTGCAACAGCATCCTCCCACCCATGTTCCCCAGAAACTGGTGCACACAGACTTACTGCCTTGAATACTGGAGATAGTACACATCTGTACACACCAAGACATGTAGGCTTTGTATGAGCAATCTCTGTGTCCTGCAAAAAATGGAAGGTACAGATTGTACGTTCACAACTTATGTACATAGGCCACTAGGTGCAAGTCCCAACTAACATGTGGAGATTTGGGTGGAGTCTTCAGGCTCAGTCCTTTTTCCTTCCTCCATCCATCCATTTCTACAAGGGATGGGTGAATCTGTCAATTACACTTTCTAATTTTTCCAACCTCACGTTCAGTTTGTCCAAAACTTTGACAATTCATCCAGTTTGAATTTATCCCAAACTGTGAGAGTGTGGTGTGTTTATATGAAAATTCATCAGATTTTTTTTGGGGGGGGGCACATTTCTCCTAATAACGCACATTATTGCATGTAGTTTTACATAAGAAGCACATTTTTTTGCCAGCAATGTTTGTAATCCATTTTAACGTGTTTTCCTCTACTATACACATTTTTGTATGCATTGTTTTGATCGGAGAACTCCATTGCAAAATTCGGAGAAGCGCGAATTTCAGAGGATAATTAAGTTTTGGTCGCGCCATGGTTCAAAAGTGTGAAATTAGGTAAAAATACAAACTGAACAAATTTCTCACCCATCTCTCATTTCTACACAATTTGACCATCGACGCAAAATGGTGCTGTACATCAGAATCACCACAGCGCCTGGAGTCCCATGTCTTCATGGTGGAAGAATGTGAACATTCATATTTTTTTCTGTGTTTTTTTTCTTTGCATTTATAATACTTCATTTTTTAAAACACTATTAAGACAACAGGCGGCATCCATCCCTCTTGAACTGAAGGTTCCTCATCCCCTAAGTAGTCTCTGATTAATGCTAGACAGCAGGAGGTGAGAGAGATCTTTTCACATGATATTAAAGGGTAGATATAAATATAGGAAAGCAAGCAACACTTAAAAACATAACGCATAAATCCTGCCCTTAATAATTACCACCTACATGTCAGTTTTCGGCTTTAAAGCTTTTACATTTAAATAGCAGCCCTCAAAGCAACCCTGTGAAATGAACTAATTAACACCATCACCCAGATGAGAAACTGAGGCAGGAAGAGAGACAGAAAGGATCCTGTACATCAAAGGCTTTCTCTTGAATAAAACAGCCCGGTGTTAGAATTTTACTGAGAGCAGGACCTCAGTAGCTGGTGAAGAGGACGAGGGGAAAGGTCAAAGAATGGCTTTTGGAGAGTTTGGCTACATTTCTCATAGATGTTGTTGAACTGTGCAATTGTGTGTGTTTGTGTGTCTTTTGTTGCTGTTTTAATTAACTACTTACTGACCATTTTAAACATGGAAAATGCTTTTCATAACAAGGTGGTGGGTTTTCCCTCACTGGATGTCTTCAAGCACAGCCTGGACAGCCCTTCTATTGAGGTAATTGGAGTAAAGAATTTCCTGTGTCGACAATGGGTTGGATCAGGGATGCCCAACCTCAGGGCCGCAAGCCAAAGCTGGTCCACCTGGGATCAAATTCCCCAGATGGCCACACCCCCAGATGACCATGCCCCTCCCTCCAATCACTGATAGGTGGTTTCCCAGTTTTTGTGCCGTTTTCCCCATTCTAAAAGGTTGAAATGCTTCTCCTATGTCTTAGGCCATGGCTAGACAAGGCTTATATCCCGGGATCGTCCCGGGATCATCCCTGTTCATCCAAATGACACATAGGGGATTCTGGGAGCAGGCAGGGACAACCCCTCCATTTGCCTGGGATACTCCTTAGGTCTAGCTAAGCCTTAGTTAGTAATGTAGAAAGAGGATGGAATTTAAGGTAGGAATGAGGGTATTTATCTTGAATTTGTGAAGCTAATAAAGGACAGATATTAGGACACCAGGGTTTCAATGTAATCCCCATGTGTAAGCCCTTCAAATGTCTCCTCAAATTTCAATCAAGACTAATATATATATATATAGAGAGAGAGAGAGAGAGAGAGAGAGAGAGAGAGAGAGAAACACACACACACACACACATATTATCCTCCATAGATATCCATGGTACACTAAGAATTATAGTTCCTGACTTTATTTATTTAGTGAAATTTTGTGTTGCATTGTTGTTTATGTTCTTTTTTGTCGCCTCTATTTTTAAAATGTATTTCAAAATAAAATAAAATCCCCAATTTGTTTGATCATTTGAGTGATTGATTTTCTGGGGTTTTAAAAATAGGATTAGTGCGTTATTGCATCACCTTGGAATTATTTTACTACTGGTTTACATTACTATCTTGCCTTAACTTGAATTTTTTTTAAAAAAAATGTTGCCTGGGCTCTTTCCCCATCTGCTACTCTTGTATCGCTCTTATGTGGTATATTTTAGTCCATCTATTCAAGGAATTATGTTGTGATATGGCTGTACAATAAAATCTCAAGCTACCAACCAAATGCCCCTCCCACCTTGCCAATCTTATGTGGATATACTGTGATATCCCAAGAGAAGAGGGCATGGTTTGCAGGTCTAAAAGTTCAATGCATGGTTTCTCTGTTTTTTTGATGTGGTCAAGATGTGCTTCATGAGCTGTCATCATAAAGCACAAAACATAATATTGTCAAAAAAGAGTTGTCCTTCTATATAAAAAGAAAATCATATAAACTCTGGATGTACAAGAATTTCATTCCTGTTTGCAAATCATGTCCCATTTGCAACCCTGAATATGAGCAGGGATGCAATTCTTGGAGAGAGAATGAGAGAGAGAGAGAGAGAGAGAGAGCTGCAGTTTCCCAAACTTGTGTTCAGGTTCAAAAGTCTGCAGTTGCGCAAATCCCGTAAAAAATCACATTTTTGCCTTTTAGCCTATGGAAAGAAGTGTACATTTTTGGTCGGGAAATATGCATTTTTTAAAAATGCATTTTTTTCCAACTGGGAATAATCACATACTTTTAAAAATGTGATTTTTTTTTCAAATTGGAAAGAAAAAAGGAACAGCTGCATGCAAGTTACCTTCAATCCTATACAAACCTAGTGAGAAGTAAGTCCCATGAAGTTCAATGGATCATAATCCCAGGTAAATGGGCATGGGATTGCAATCTCAAATCTCTTACTGTTGCTGTAAATCTCTCCCAACTACATCCTAAGTATGAAAGAGGTATATTGCCCATGTCCAAATGGAAACTGTGTGGGTTTGGTCCCTTTACATTACTTGTCTTGACTTCTAAGGTCTCCCCAAAGAAGCTACTGAAAAACCTCATTATATTTCTATAGTACCCAGTCGCCAAAGCTTTCTGGACAGTTCACAACAAGATAAAGTTATCTATCTATCTATCTATCTATCTATCTATCTATCTATCCTTTAGCATACAATAATATAAACCGTTTAAAACAATAAAACTACCAGGACACAATTATTATTTTTTAAAAACTAACAATAAAAAGGCCTATCATATGCTGTCAATCGCCTGGGAGTACAGGAAAGCCGTAACCTAGCAACAATGTTAGCACCAGGTAGACCTCACTAGAGACAGCATTCCGCCATCAGGGGGCGACCACCAAAAAGGCCCTCTCCCTTGTTGACATCCTCAGGCTTTTCATCTTTAACAGCAACATGGCAGGCAGGTACATCATGGTTCTCTCCACACTGGGAATAACTGTAGCTATTAATTTGGCTGGTGCAGATCAGTGAGAATCTTGTTTCAGCTTGGTTTTGATAAGAGTTTACTAAAATTCACAAAGTTCTTCATATTAGGGGGAGAAAGAACTTGGAACTTTAAAAACGTAACTGTGGGAGAAAGCAAAATGGACAGATTCACCTATCCCTGGGTGTAACTACTAGGATCTTTCTCTGTTTTCCATAATAAATGGTATATAAATGTTTGTTTCAACCCAAATGTTATAATAGTACTGCCACATACTGTACATACAAACATCCACACACCACACATTCCCCTTTCCCAAAAATCCTCGGCTAGCCAAACAAGATCACACATTTGCATTAAATCTGCATTAATCCAGACTGGGTTCTTATTCATGATCGTTAGAATCTCCAGTTCATCCACAGGTATGCATTGAAAGTGTATGAAGTAAACCTCACACCCATCATCATGAAGAGATCAGGATGGTTAAGAGCAAAGCCTAGTTAAGACTGAGAAGAAGCACAGACCAATGTAGTGCCTTCATTAGAAAGCTTTTTCCAGTTTCCTCACACCTTCAACACCTCCGCACTGTGCCACCTAGCCAACGATATGGTTGTGGTGCAGATAGCTCTTTTTCTATATGTCAAGAGTACCACCCAAGTCCCAATGGTGAAAGATGGAGTAAAGCAAATCTCCTGCCTTCTAGAGGCCTAGAAAGAAGTGGGAAGAAAAGAAAAGTACTAAACTCCCCCGCAGGGATGCCCTTGCTTCTTTTACCCTTGGCTAAAAGAATCCATATCATGTATTAAATGCTAAAGACTCTGACAGCATAATAATAATAATAATAATAATAATAATAATAATAATAATAATAATAATAATAAAAAATCCTAAGACAGATGTTATAATGGAGTTCCTGACAATCCTTAGTACTTTTAAAAAATAAAACTAAGGGGAGAAATGGTTAAGAAAATTCTTATGTCATAACATTTTTGAGTTTGGTTCAGTGTCAAATTTAAAAAAAAGCCTCTGTTTTATTTTGTTATCACTCCTAATAGCGTATTCATCTTTTTCTGGGTTTGTCACTAATATTTCCATGTCTGCCTTTATCTCATTTTTAATCTCATTTACATACATACAAGCACCGAAAGACAATCATGATAACAATAATACACAGTGCAGTATAGCTGAAAATGTGACTTGGAACTTCAAGGCTCAACTTGTAATTGATGCCCCTGTCTTTGCTTGTTTTCATTTCAACTAAAAGCAAAAACACACACACAAAACAACAACAACAACACATCATCATCTTTTCTTTTCTTTTTTAATGAAAACCCTCTCCAGGAAAAATTCTTCTTCCAAAAATAACACCTACAAACACAGACATCACAAAAGGAAAATAGTTTGAGGAAACCTATATTTGCTTGGCGTTCTCTTGTTCAGTTGACCTATTTTATTTATTTAAAGGTAGCTTTTTAGACTGCTTTTTATATGTACATAATAAAAGAAATAATATTAAACTGTAAAAAAAAACTATTTTAAAAATCTATTACAAAGAAGACCTGCAACCCAAAAATACACTTAAGAAAAGACCCAACAAGAACAAGGGAGTCTCCAGAGCTTTCCTGAAGATCTCAAATTAAGTGGCTGGAAACTCATTCCAGAGGTGTAGGCCCACTACCAAAAAGTCTCTGCCTCTTGTATTAATCAACCTAACCACCCTTAGCAGCAGAAAAGTGAGATGGGCTCAGAGTGTGAACAGACTGGTACAGACGGTCCTTCAAGTACCATTCAGGTTCCCACATGGGGACGTACAGATTTAGCAAAATCCATACTGTCTGTGTTTCACAGATTTTAGGTGCCTTTCGTTCCATCATCCACTCATTGATGGAACTGGGTTTTTCTAATTTTCCAAATTTGCACAAATTCATATTTGTGTGAATTTGTGTTCGCACAAATTTGCACATGTGAAAATGTGTAAAAAAATACCAACTATGTGCAAATACCCCCTCCAAATGTGCATTTTCATGAGTTAATCCATAGAGGAAATGTGTATTTTTGGACTTTTAAAAAGAAAATATTTTATATATTTTTCTGCAACTAAATTTGCATAAAGTTCTGGAAAGAAAAAAAAAGCTGATCCGTTAGACTCAGGAAAATCCACTTCACTGTGGAATCCGCAGATTGGATTAATAGAAATCTAAACTCATTTGACTCCATTGAGGATTTCTCTGACTTTCTTACTCCTGCGTTACTCTTCTGAGAATACAACTAGCAAGATTTGATATGTGATCTGCTAATTTCAAGAGAACTTGCATTTGAAGTATCAGCACTGAAGGGCAATAAAAGCAAAATCAGAAGTTATCAACATAAAGTGTAAAATGGCCAGGTTTGAGCAATTTATATGTTCATTCATTTTATTAGGAGACTTGCAGAACAATTTAATACATGTTTCCTCAGAAGTACCACTTTGTTCAATGGGGTTTGTTCCTGGGTATGTGTGCATAGGATTACAGCCTAAAGGCAATGTTTATCTCTCCCTTTGAAATCAACAAGCAGTTAAAAGTGCTTAATTTTGACTGGATCATGTCCTCTGTGTTCTTATTATCTTTTCTTTAGAAATGCAAGGAGACGTGTCCCTAAGAAAGAATGTTTAAAAGCAGTGATTTCGTTGAAAATTATCTCCATACGATAAGAATTTCTGCCATGTAGTAATCCTATAGTCTAAACACTGGCTGATAGAACTGCACTTTCAGTTTACAGTGATAAGGTGTGATACGTGTCTACTGACAATACAATCATTATAAACTTTTATTATTACATGTGGTATTTGTGATATGGCTGGCAGCTGATTAACAAGATACCACATAGGATATAGCGCCCAATCTACAAGGCAGTTTACTGAATTCCGCTGTAACCTAGCCATTTTCATCCTTGCGGAATGTATAAACACAAGTTCTACACTCCCTGTATCAACATTTCAAAAACAGCCATTAATTTGGTTTCCAGCAGTTAAATAAGATTTTGATTTATTGAATAAAGTACTCTTGCAAGATAAAAGAAAAATATATTTATATCACATTTTAGGAGATATTTATCACACTGCCCATAACAGATTAATTTTGTGCTAAATGGAAAAAAAGAAATTATTTTGACAAATATATATATATATATAGGAAGAGCCCAACTGACCTCTATGGGAATACATGAGTGTAAGTGGTTGCTAATGTGCCCTAACGGTAAGGAACACAATGTTAAAATGGCATCTTAGTAATCAAGACTGCACAACACTATTCTTATAAATATGGTTTTGTTGGTCATCATTCTTTCCATTTGATCACGATACACAATACATTTAGCATTTAAAATGTATTATTAAAAAAAGTCTGTGACTCTAGGTTATCATCTGCATTAGCTCTTAATAGAAACTAAGCTCATAAATGTGAACGAAAATGTTGATTGGCTCCTTCTTAAAGTGAGCATCCCAGTGCTATTGCGGACAGTCATTGTATGATTAGCTGAGTGCAGAGAAATCGGTTCTAGATTTTGCAGCCATATGCTTTATTTTTCATACTGCAGAATCATTTATGGAAGCCCCCTTATTCAGCCAAACTGAAGGTAATTGTAAAATAAAACCTTCCCCAACCTGGTGCCCTCCAGATGTTTTAGTTTACAACTCCCAGCATTCCTGACCATTGCCCATGTTGGCTGAGACTGATGGGAATTGAGATCCAAAAGTCAGGAAAAGTGGGTGTAATACAGTATGGTATAAACCAAAGAGTTACTCTGTGGAGATCAATGAAATTCTAATGGATTATAATTGGCTAGATTTACCAGATCAAAGCCAGGTGGCAATGTTTACTATCTTGAGTATTCACAAAAGGAACTCATAACATGATTTTGGCAACACAGAGAGAAAACAATTCTACATGTCATGGCTTGGATGGGGATCTCATCCTATGGAGACACCATTTCTTATCGCCTCTCCATAGAGACCGCAACACAAGCCCTATCTCTTAAAACCATTGATTTCACTGTCAGTTACTTCCAAGAAAGTATCCTTATGTGCAAACTAAACCACATTTCTTAAAAGCAAAATGAACTAATCCAAAGCTTTCCTAGTTTTGCTTCTCCAGAAGACAACACAGGGGGGATTTAGGAACATTCTGCATTGGGGAGAGGAAGGGCATACACTTTCAAGAGCACTATAACCATTATTTGCATCCAATGCTGAACACCTTTAATGACAAGTTTCAAGTACCAAATGGAACAGTGAACAACCTTGAACATAAAAGTTGTTACGAAGAATATGAATGTGTATTTCTTGTACGTAGTGCCTTTAATTTTTTACAAACGTAAAGCCTTCTAAGTAACAAATATGCTGCAAATTTTAGAATGGGATGATTAAGAGAGTATGGATAGATAATTGCCTACAACCAGCTGTGAACCATCCAATGGATAGAATTTAGCCACATTCGTAACCAGCATTTACCATCCCTGCTAATTTCAGTCTTGCTCTAAAACCAGGGCTCTGTGAAATCAAGAGGCCAACAGTGCAACCAATAATTAATTTAAAGAGAGGTGACCCTAGACATCCTATGGCTAATGGTAGCCATGATTAGAATTCCTCCAAGTTTCTTCTATACATATTACTTGGAGCCAATGTGTTATCATTGCCTTCATTATTACCCAGAGTTGCACATGACCAAACACTAACTTCATCCTCTGTGGCTATCCACCAGGTCTTCATGCCATATGATAGTAAGTGGATGCTGACCAGAAAGAGGGCACAGTACTGCTTTCATAGAATGTCCTCCCCAGCAAGGCTTGTTCATCTCCAACTTTGTTGCCTGGCCTTCAGATGGAACTGGAGGACTGAATAGGCCTCATTTGTTCTACTGAATGTTCATGTTGATTGTTATATACCACCATTCTGCTTGTTAATTGTAATTTTTATATGGATGTTTTTACTATTGGGTCATACGCCAATCTGATGAATTTGCTGAAGAGCGACCGAAAGCTCTTTTCAATCATTAAATGTAGACATTACGCATAGTACCTCAGGAGAAAATCCAACACTTTCTGCCCAGGTGCTTTGGATGGCTGTTGTGATTATGTTCCATCCTAGTGTTGTGAATCCCTATAGAAAGGATAGAACAGCACATAGTCACACGATAAAAGACTATGTGGATAAAAGACACATTAGCTGGAGCAGGTTGGGTCCAACCACAGGGCAGAAGCAATCACACCACACCACTCTAGAGCCTTATTTATTTATTTATTTATTTATTTATTACACTTTTATACCGCCCAATAGCCAAAGCTCTCTGGGCGGTTCGCAAAAATTAAAACCACGAAGAGCATAAAAAACAACCAACAATCTAAAAACACAAATACAAAATACAATATAAAAAGCACAACCAGGATAAAACCACATAGCAAAAATTGATATAGGTTAAAATATGGAATTAAAACAAGGTTTAAATTTAAGTTAAATTAGTCAAATTAGTCATTGACAATAAAGTCAATGTTAAAATATTGAGAAAATAAAAAGGTCTTCAGCTGACGATGGAAAGAGTACAGTGCAGGCGGCAGGCGAACCTCTCTACACCAAGCAGGATATTGCAGAATGAAACCGGTATATAAAAGGCAGGAGCCACACCAGGCAGGATATAGCACTATGAAAGTGGTATGAAAGCAGTATATGGGATGTGTCATTGGACCCCAACAGTTGTCAGTTCATTTCAATACCACTATAAAGTAGTAGTGTGGCTCCTGCTCTTATATACCGCTTTCATACCACTTTCATAGTGCAATATCCTGCTTAGTGTAGATGAGGCCTCGGTGCGAAAAATCAGGAAGGGGCCGTGGCTCAGTGGTAGAGCACCTGCTTTGCAGGCGGAAGGTCCCAGGTTCGATACCCGGCTTCTCCAGGTAGCGCTAGGAAACACTCCTGCCTGAAATTCAGGAGAGCTACTGACAGTCAGTGTTGGCAATCCTGGTCTAGATGGTGCAAGATTCTGACTCAGTATAAGACAATTCTCTATGTTTCTAACAGTCTGCCATTCTGTGGAAACAAATATGCCCCAGTCAAGTAATGTGTGATGCATTCCTTATCTGAACCGGGGCAGGGGGAGAGATTTAGGTTCTTTCACCATAAATAACACAACGTTCCAAAAGGAGGACTTTGATTTGCAATTGATTTTAACACTACGAATTGCTTAATCACGAAGACCAGATTGAGGATTTGAGTCACACAGGCAAAGGCTACACACACAGTGGAGATCACGAATGTGCTGCAAAAGTACAAGGATGACTTTTCCCTCCTCACACAGATGACTTTATGCCTTTCCTCCTGGTTTATGCCATCTCGATATGAAAATGCAGCCACACGCAGCGGTTTCAAAATCAGTAGCTTGCTTTTTTATATCTAAAATATATAAGCACGGATTAACGATGTTACCGCTGTCCTAGCCCCATGAAATACACTAATTGACAGGAATAATTTTATTGCAAGGCCAGGATAGAAATAAAGGATTTGCATGGTGTGCTACATAAATGAGATATGTCACTGTTTCTTTGTTTTTGTTTTAAAAAGAGCTCTCATGTATTTCTTTATTATATTTACAACAGGTATATACCGCTTCACATCTAAATAGATTCCAGAGTGGTGAAAAATAAAAGATAAAAGGAATAAAACACCAGATTAAAAGTCTGTTGGTGGGTGGGGGGAACAGAATACCATTAAAACAACCCTGGTGGTCAATCAAGGAAAGCTTGAAATAAAAATGTCTTTAACAACACAATGGCCGTTTCTACACCTGCCTTTTTCCACGGGATCATCCTGGGATCATCCCTGTGCATCCAAATGACACACATGGGATCCCGGGAGTAGGCAGGGACAATCCCTCCATTTCCCTGGGATAATCTTTAGGTGTAGAAAGGGCCAATATTGCTCCCTGGCCTCCAGAAGCAGAAGGTTCCACAAAAAGGGAGCCACCACACCAAAGGCTCTACTCCAGGTGGTCCACAGGTCCAGGTGGGACCACCAGGAGCATCCCATTTGATGGGACTCAGTCCAATGACATTATTGTCATATTCTGAAGGATTCCATTTTTTGTGAACCGCCCAGCGGCTATTGGGCGGTATAAAAATGTAACAAATAAATAAATAAATTCAAATAAGGCTGAATACACCCTTGTTTCTTCATTACCCTAACTAAGCATTCAAGAAGCATAAGGGATAGTAAGAAAGGAATGAGGGGGCCTCTCCTTTCACGTTTGACTTGCAAGACACACAGCTGGAGGAAAGTGTGGGGATATGGGAGGCGCACAGAAACCTCCCATTCCTTCCTAACTGTCCGCCGTGTGGACAGCCTCTTTCAGCCCAAGGGCCAAAAAAATTTTGTATAACCTCTCGGGGGTGTGTGTGTGTGCATTTCAGCAGTGGGTGTGGCCAAAAACAAAAGGAGAAGGGTCAAAGGCATAAGAGGCGGGGCCAAAATCACAAAGACATCAGCATATTTTAGTTTAAAACTCTTAGGGCCAGTAAATAAGCCTTTGGGAGGGGTGTGTCAATGTTTTAGGATGGGGAAAAGAACTGCAAAAAGGTGGGCAACCATCAGACAGGGTATGGAGTCGGGGGAAAAGGACATTGCCAGCTCGGGAACCCCAAGAGGTCCAGATTTGGCCCTTGAGCCGTAAGTTGCCCACCCCTGCTCTAACGTCCCAAAGTGTTGCCTGCCCGTGTGCACGCATAGCCAGAGCAGGGGGAGGGAACAGCGCTCTAGGGACCAGAGCATGGTTCAAAGGCCCATGATGCAGCCCAACTGCCTAAGACAAGCAGTGCTTAGGGAAGGGCTGGAGGCTCAGTAGAGGCGCACAGGCTTTGCATGCTAAAGTTCCAAAGTTCAATCCTGAGCATCCCCAGGCAAGCCTGGGAAGGACCCCTATGTGAAACCACAGAGAGCCACTGCCAGGCAGTGTAAAAGGACTGAGCTAGATGGACCCAGTTTCCTATGCTGGGTCTGTGCAGTGCTCAGATGAGAGGCCACCCAGGAACCTTACATATACTGCCTTGAATCCCATCATGGAAGAAAGGTGGATATAACTATGACAAATAAATATCAAGTCCTGGTAGGATCGTCCACCACCAAGTCCATGGTTCAGGTATTTTCTTTTTTTATTTGAATCCGTTTCCACAAATATTTCTTGCAATGTTGTTCCTGGGCCTCTTGCAGATCTAAAACTCTTTCACATTGCAGGGTGTGTTTGCTCTGGAAACGCAAAGGGGCTGAGTTCCCAAGCCGTCCTTTGCCATGGCTAGTGTTTGGAACCCAATTTCTAGGAGGCAATACAATCAGGCACATGCATCTGGTATCAAGAGTGTGCACGCACCAGCATTACACGTCTGGAGAGAATTCTCAGAAAGCAGAGGAGTTTTTATTTTATTTGTTTTTCATCAACTGGGAAAGCTCTGAACTAGAGAGCTGCCTAGTGGATAACCCAAAACCAAAGACAAAGCCGTGAATGACCCAAAGCCATAACTTTCAGAAATGTAGTAAGGCAATTTAGAAGATTGTAATTTATTAGATTTATTAGATTGTAATAATCTAATTATTAATTAATTGTAATAATCTAATTAATAATCTAATTGTAATAATCTAATAATACAATTTATTAGATTGTAAGCCTATGCGGCAGAGTCTTGCTATTTACTGTTTTACTCTGTACAGCACCATGTACATTGATGGTGCTATATAAATAAATAATAATAATAATAATAATAATAATAATAATAATAATAATAATAATAATAATAGAAGAGGAAGAGGGACAGTTTTCAAATTTGATGACCATACCATTCCTATAAATAGTGAAGTATGAGAGAGAGAGAGAGAGAGAGAGAGAGGCCTTAGCTAGATCTAAGGATTATCCCAGGCAAATAGAGGGGTCATCCCTGCCTGCTCCTGGGATCCCCAGTGTGTCATTTGGATGTACAGGGATGATCCCAGGACAATCCCAGGATATAGGCCTGGTCTAGCCATAGCCAGAGAGAGAGGGGGGGAGAGGGAGAGATATGTTTATTATAATAAATAGTTAAGCAATTGCAGCAATAAGAATATAAAAGGAGCCATGCTGGATCAGATTGAAAGCAAATGTAATCTAGCATTCTGATCCCACAGCAGCCAACCAGATTTATGTATTCATTCATTCATGTATTACATGTATATCCCACTTTCCTTCCATCATGGAACTCAAGGTGGCTACATGTGGTCCCCAGGTGGTCTCCCAACCAAGCACTGACCCAGTCCCAGACCTGCTTAGCTTCCGCAAGGTGGCTGCCTCATGCAACTTCAGAGCTTATCCTGGAAAGCCCACAAGAGGATGTGATTGCAACAGCAACATCCCACTTGTGTTCCCCAACAACTGGCATTGAGAGACATACAACCAGGACAGGCCAATCTCTAGTATCCCCAAGGCATAGTAGACTAGGAGGACCCTTGGCCTCGTTCAACAAGGCAATAATGTATCACCTCCAGTATAGGAGGTAGATTAAATACTCAGTCTATCAAACACCCCTATTTTAAAACTTAATAATTAACCATCATATTTCTCTTACTAGCATCCTGATGACTTGGGACGTATAAAACTAAATTAAAAACTATATAAAATATCCAGTTAAACCAATTAGGACAATTAAACCAAGGCGGATGCTAAAACCTCAACTTCTTATCAGCTGGATCCCAATGCAAAATCGCGTTAAAAAAAACACTAAGATAATTACTCAAAAAATGGCTTGGTTTTGAGCCAAAACAAGCATTCATGACTGGAGTGAGGTGAGAATTGAGAATGTCTCTCTGCGCTCATCACTTGCTGCTCATCTTGTATTTTTAAGAGGGCATTTGGGGTCAGTCTTAAGACATGCAATGGAAAATGTAGTTGCATAGGCTGCATCCCTACACACTTCCCTCAATGAACTCAGCACTTACTCCCGAGTAAGCATGCATAGGATTGCCTTCTTAGATTTTGTTAGTTCTGAGACTCAGTACTTGACAATAGTGTCTCCAAAGCAATGAAGGAGGCAGTTTGGGGACAAGAATAATCAACATCCCAGCAAAATGAGGGTTTCACTAGAATCATCTGTAGCCCAGTGGTAGAGCACAGGCTTTACATGCAGGAGGTCCCAGGTTCAATCTCCCACATCTCCAGGTAGGACTAGGAAAGAATCCTGCTTGAATCCCCAGGGAGCGACTGCCAGTCAGTGCTGACAATACACATCTAGATGGACTAGCTCACTCAGCAGGAGGCTGCTTCCTATGTTTCATTCCAGGCAGACTTTACTCCTTGAATTGATCTATTATCAATTACATTATCCACAACCTCCAGCTAGAGCCTCCATGTTGAGAGGCTATTCATCTTGGTGTAGCAGATGCTTGGGGAAAACAATGGAAAAGCTATGCGTATTAGTGATGAGCAACCCCCATCATGCCTTGCTTCAGAGCTTTCCAGAGGCATACTAGACTAGAAGGACCCTTGAGCCTTAGCTAGACGTACCTTGTAGTCTGCGACGGAGGAGGGAAGATCTCGCATTGCGATTAACGCGAGATACCTCCTCCATTTACACGTGAGGCGCGACAACCTCAGGAAGAGAGGTGTCGCGCCCGCCATTTTTGTTTATTTTTAAAGAAGACGGAGTGCACGAACACTTCCCTGCTCCCCCCACCCTACCCCCAATGCGCTGCGCCCCATGCGCGGCTCCTGGCTCTGCACGAGGAATCGTGTGGAGCCGGGTCAAACTGCAGGAACGGGCCACACGTTCCGCAGGACAAGGGAGGAATCATCCCTCCCTGCTCCCGGGATCCCCTGTGCGTCATGTCGACGCACAGGGATGATCCCGGGTTCGCCCTGTGATAAAGGCTGGTCTAGCTAAGGCCTTGGCCTCATCCAGGAAGGCCTCATCCAGTCAGGCAATTCTTATGCTCCTAACATACAGCTACAAAAGTTGGCTTTGCAAGAACTGGCCCTCTATTAAGGAAACCTGACTTAAAATTAAACAGGTTTAGGTTGGTAAACAAACAATGGATTATCAGAAAATACGGGCAGGGTGAGAGCCAGAAAATATAAAGCTCATCACAAATACCCATAGATTTTCCATAATTGGGAGTAAACACCACATTGGGGGAAGTGACTTCTAGCCAAAAAAAAAAAAAAAAAATGGCACAGAGGAAAAGTGTTCGGAAGTCCAATCCCCTTGGATTGGTCTTCTGCTTCAAACTCAATCTCGTCGGCTGCATGTTAAGTTTTCTAAAGTTTTTTAAAGTTTTTTTGTTTCTTTTTTTAAAAAAAGAGATTGTGAAATGACACGTAACAAAAGGCTCATGAAACTGCATGTACCCTGAGTCGTTTGGACCTTCTCCATATTCCACCCCAAATCAGTGCGGAATGTATCACTATGTGCTTCACATAAGTCTGGCTACACACTTACTTCCAGAATCCATTCCCTAACACAGTATTATATTACCTTGCACTCTGTTGCAGATATCTGTGCTTCTGAGTAATGTCTATGAATTTCAAAGTCTTCCACCAAATGATCTAACACTACCCTTTTTTTTTAATGGACACTTCTCTTTTCTTTTCTTTTTTAAATGGAACTGAATATTGTTCTAGAACATCACAGTTCCATCATGGATGTCCTTTCTTTTGGAAGAAAACAACCCCGCAACACATCATGGAACAAAAACGCCCGTGATCTCCGTTTTTGAAATGTTGATCCTGCTGTGCCACAGTGAGGCAATGCAAACTTTAGTTTTGCCACCACCTACAAAGGACCTTCTGCCCACTCTAGCTTGTAGGTATTCCATTTCTTCTATGCCAATTCAATATGTATAGGCTGTTAACGCTTCTGTGACGGAACAGGAACTGTACCTAATGAAAAGGTTTGGATAGGAACATATACAACAATAACTACCGGAGTTGAGCAGCATCTATCATACTTTTTTTCTTAAACGATTAGTTCTACAGTACTGCTTTTTTTGAAAAAAAAATCTGCTTGAACTTCCCAATCCGAAGAATCTCCAACAGCCTTGAGAGGCATGGAGAGATGGAGAAATACAGCTGTTCCTGCTTCAAATCACTTCAGCCACAAGCATGCCAGATAGCCTTAAGAAAAATATTATTTCAGCCTCAGAGCTCCATCAGACCAGTGTTTTATTGCATGCTCGTTACTGGGCACTCATGGATTTTCGCGAGTCCCTCTCACAACGTCATCTGCCTCCCGCCCCTTCTAGCCTTCTTCGCGTCACAAAGTAAGTCTGGCTTATTTTTAAAGACAGAAGTTGCCACTATCCCCTGCTGCGTGCAGGAGAAGCAGCGGGATCAAAACCGCCCACTGAATGGGCCACATGCACGTTGTTCACCTCCCCTTTCAAAAGAGGAAGTAATGAGGGACAAATGCGTGGGTGGAAAAGCAACAGTAAGCAAACAGGACTTTCCCCGTGTGATGACGCCATCAGTCAACATATCTGCAACAGGAGTGCAATATAGGACTGGCCTTCCCATGAAGCAGGGTGACTCTCCTGCTCAGACAGCAGATCAGGAGGGCCCCTGCAGGCACTGCCACTACCACCACTGTTTCATCAACACCACTTGCCTGGTATGGCTAGTACAACAGCAGGAGAGTGGCTAGCAGGGCTCCAAGGAGCATCCTCCTCCAGATCTCTTGTTTTAAGGACTCTCTCCAGAGATCAGGCAGGCACTTCGGAGAGCTCTTGCTGGCTGCACAAAGAGGCTAACATGACTTCTCAGAGAGGCTGACCTGCCCATTTCTCACTCTGATGTCTCTCCCGAAGGGATTGAGATTCTCTGGAGAGGCTGCTCACCCAATCCCTTGCTCTGGAAGAGTCTCAGGACAAGGGCTTGGGTGGACAGCCTCTCCAGAGAGCTCCAAATGCCACACTTCGAAGGGTCCTTCCTCAAAGCAAAGGCATTGTGGGTGAGATGTCCCTAGAAACTGCCTGAAGGAACCCTCAAAGGATGGCCACCCAATCTTTCATGGGGGAGGATGAATGGAGGTGATGGCAGTGGGGGGAGCAGCAGTGTATACCCCCCCCCAACTTAAGCAGAGGGACATCTTGCACCACCACTGATATAACAGTACTGACCAACTTGCAGGGCAGTTATATAAACTAATGCATGTGAAGCAATCTGGACAAATGAGATGCATTCGAGAAATAGAAATTGCTTGAGCTACGACAGTACATGCAATTTTGGAGTACCCAACAGCCAAGCTTGCACGTCCAAGCTTTTGCCAAGAGCTCAGCTTCCACTTACACAATGGCAGTTGGCAATGGTGGGCATGTCTTGTGCCAAAAGTGACCAATACACATTGTTAGCTGTACCCTGGCCCCTAAGTGTTTTAAATATGAAATCACACTTAAACAGTATCACATAGCTGAAACACTCCACAAGCTGGGTATAAGAAAAGCCATAATCACTGTGGATCATTTCACATTCAGTCAACACATTTGGCTAGGATGACCATATGGAAAGGAAGACAGGGCTCCTGGAGCTTTAACAGTTGTAGAGAAAAGGGAATTTCAGCAGGTGTCATTTGTAGGCATGCAGCACCTGGTGAAATCCCCTCTTCATCACAACAGTTAAAGCTGCAGGAGCCCTGCCCTCTTTTGTATCTGGTCACAAGGGCAGGGCTCCTGCAGCTTCAACTGCTGTGATGAAGAGGGAATTTCACCAGGTGCTGCATGCCTACAAATGACCCCTGCTGAAATTCCCTTATTTTAGAGTACATAGCCCTAATTAATCAGAAGCATCTTTTTAGACAGTCAAAAGGTTTGTAAGGAATTAATAGAATAGATGCATTGATTGACAATGGAATCTTATGCATGCCTTATGCCAGGTTATCTGAAGGAATGTATGTACCTGCCCAGACCCTAAGGTCATCCTCAGAGGTCCTTCTCTATGAGCCCCTGCCAAAGGAAGTGAGGCATGTGGCTAGCAGGAGGAGGGCCTTCTCTGCTGTGGCACCCCGGCTGTGGAATGAGCTCCCTAAGGAGGTTCGCTTGGCACCTACATTATATGCTTTTAGACGCCAGGTGAAGACCTTTTTATTCTCCCAGCATTTTAACAGTTTATTGCTCTTTTAAATCTATTTTAAATCCATATAAATCTCTGCATTGCTGCTCCGTTTTTATACTGGTTGGGCTTTTTTATTGTAGCTTTATATTGTGTTTTTATACTGTGGTTTGTTTTATACCTTGAACTATACTTGATGGTTTTAATTTTTGTGAAACTCCCAGAGAGCATTGATTTTTGGGGCAGTATAGAAATGCAATAATTAAATAAACACTAGGAAGCAAGTTCCATGGAGTTCAATGGGACATGCTCCCAGATAAGTTCATATACGATTGTGGCCTAAATGTTACAGTCTACCAAAAATCAAGTTTTTCCTAAGAAAAAGAATAAAAGGCTGAGCAGGGAGGGAGGGGAGAGAGGGAGAGAAGAGTATACATCACTGGTCCAGAATATTCCCAAAGGACAAAAACTCCAGCCTCTTAACTTAGAGCAGAATTCTTCAGATATTAGCCTTCCTAATTCAGACTACAGACCATGAGAAACAGAGAGCAGAATGGTTAAACAGGTAAAGTAAAAAAAAGTCCCTGCATGCCTTTGTCATGCTGGCTAGGAATTCTGGGAGTTGCAGTTCAACATATCTGGAGGCCCCAGTTTGGGGAAGGATGGCCCACAACATGGTGTAATTTTTCCAAAGTTTATTAGGCTTAGATTTATTCCTTTTCATCTAGTGTCATATTAATTCAAGGACTCAATTAGCCTTTCTTTTTTAAGACAGAGGAGCCATTTCTTGTTAGACACATTTATCCCATCTGCTCTTGAGGTGTAGTATAGAAAACAAGCACCTTTAGAAATCAGATCTAACGGCCCTTCCTTCTTTGGGATGGACAGATCTGTCCATTTCGGTTTCAGTCAGATTCCCAGTTTTCCAATCTTAATTTCAGTATGTTCCAACTTTTGAGATACTTAAAAAAAAAATGCATGAAAATGTGTATGCATTTTTGTGGGCATTTTTCCTAACACCTGCATTTCTGCATGCAATTTTGCCTAATATACAAAATGTTCGGTAAGCAATATTCCTAATGTAATGCATTTTTAATAGTATTTTCACTAATACACACGTTTTTGTGTACACTTTTCTCCAACTTAGGCAGTTTTGTAGGGTTTTGCTTGTGTGTGTGTGTGTGTGTGTGTGTGTGTGTGTGTGTGTGTGTGTGTTTGGTAGCTTCTAAGTAGAAGGTCTGATGCCCCCTGAACTTGGAGCTCCTTACAAGTTCCCGTAGCACCACAGCTGATCACTTTTCTCTAGGGCTAGATCTACACTACTGCTTTACAGTGGTATTGAAGTGCTCTGATAACTGTTAGAGCACAATTCACATTCCATACACTGCTATCATAGTGTTATATCCTGCTTTTTATTCCACATTCATAATAGGGATGTGCTCCGCTTCTAATCGGACCGGAGAAGCAGTAGTGGAGCGGGGGGCTTCGCCTGCCCTTAAGGCGGAGGCGAAGAGGATTGGGGGGCCGGCGGAGCGTGGCGAAGAGGATCGAGGTGAAGGCGGATCCTTCGCCTCGATCCAGAGCTCCGCCGGAAAGGTAAGTGGGGTTTACCGGGCCCTGCCGCTGTCGCTGTCGCCCATGCGGCGACAGCAGCAGGGCCCGGTAACGCCCCCCGCCCTCCTCTCCCTT
The DNA here is from genome assembly GCF_023053635.1 of Elgaria multicarinata webbii. Lineage (NCBI taxonomy): Eukaryota > Metazoa > Chordata > Lepidosauria > Squamata > Anguidae > Elgaria > Elgaria multicarinata. Next base: position 15,436,385 of record NC_086184.1, read on the forward strand.
ACCTGCCTCCGTCCGCGATCCGTCAGCGTCTCCAATTGAGCCCTTGGTTCCAGCAGGAAGTCTGGGCCGCATTTGCGGCCCAGACTTCCTGGTGGAACCACGGGCTCAATTGAAGACGTGACGGACCGCGGACGGAGGCAGGTAAGGCCCCCCTCCCCCTTGGTCCCTTACCGGGCTCTGCCGCCGTCGCCGCATGGACGGCGATGGCGGCAGGGCCCGGTAACCCCCCCGCCCTCCTCTCCCTTACCTGCCTCCGTCCGCGGTCCGTCAGCATCTCCAATTGAGCCCGTGGTTCCAGCAGGAAGTCTGGGCCGCACTTGCCGCCCAGACTTCCTGGTGGAACCACGGGCTCAATTGAAGACGGCGACGGACCACGGACGGAGGCAGGTAAGGCCCCCCTCCTCCTTACCGGGCTCTGCTGCCGTCGCCGCATGGGCGGCGATGGCGGCAGGGCCCGGTAACCCCCCCTATGGGGGGGGACCGGAGCTCCGATCCGGATCCGGAGCTCCGAGCGGAGCGGAGTGGGCACAGGCGGAGTGGGGGCGGGGCGGAGCGGGCCGATCCAAAAATGGCGGATCTTAAAGTGAAGCGGAGTGGGGGGTCCGTGCACACCCCTAAATCATAATGATTTGATACAAGGTGGCCTAGATGACGGGGGGAAATGATTTTGCTTTTCTGGGCTCATAATGGCTTCTAGTTGGCTCCCGAAAAACCACTTCTAGAAAATGCTGCTACAGTGGTTGTTTAACTTCTTTTAATTGCCATTTTGACCATTGAGGCCAGCCACTTTGAAAAAAATACTTTATTGGAAAGGCGGAGTAGGGGGGAAATGTCCTGAGATCCTAGTGATATAGGGTGGGATATAAATGTTTTAAATAAATGAATAAATCAATACATGATTAACAAACCCTGTAAGGTTGCCCTGTATTATTTTGCCTATTTTGCAGCCAGAGAAGGCCGAGTGATAGCAGCTTGCTTTAGAGCCAGTGCTGTGTAGTGGTTAGAGTGTTGGACTGGGACATGGGAGACCTGGGTTCTAGCCCTCACTCGGCCATGAAGTTGACTGGACGACTTTGGCCCAGCCACTGACTCGAAGCCTAACCTACCTCACAGGGCTGTTGTGAAGATTAAATGGAGAGGAGGACCAGCACGTAAGCCACCTTTGTTTCCTTGGAGGAGAAAAGCCAGGACACACACATATATAATCATTTTTTAAAAAAAATTAGGGTACCCACAGAGTTCCTAAGTGAGAGATGACCTGTGGATCAGGACTTTTTGCTACTGCCACTGTGGAAGTTCCCTCTCTTTCCCTCCCTCCCTCTCTCCGAAACACTCCACTAGCAGACAAGACCTGCTTTGCTTACATTTTTGAAAGCTAACATAACCCAGATAACTGCTATTGGGAAAGAGAAGAGGGGGGTGAGAGAGAGAGAGAGAGAGAGAGAGAGAGAGAGAGAGAGAGCAGCTAAATGTGACAGAGCATTGAAAAGATGAGCCAGAACTTCAGTGTTCCGCGAAAGCTTCAGGAGACCCCCTTCCCAGGCTGACGCGCCCCACATGTGTCCACTTGCTGCTAGTGAAGATAGTAAGGCTGAAAGCATCCAAGTGCAAGAGCAGGGAAGATACGTGACAGAAAGTTAGAAGTCCATGTCAAGCCTTTCAGGCAAACAATAAATATTACTTCTGCTCATAATCAGACTTTTCTCCGGCACCGTCTTTGAATGTTGAACCTTTTTCAATTAATTAAAAACTATGCACTGCAGAGTGCATATTTTATCAGCCCTCAGCTGCTTAAGTGTCGAGAAAAGACCAGGCAGTTTTTCTTTCTCTTTTTCTTTCTTTCTTTCACTCTCTCTCTCTCTCTCTCTCTTTTTCCAGGCAACCTAGAGCAAGTACTTGCAAGGGTCATATCTTTTTAATTATCTTTTCTCTCTTTGATTAATTATTCCGTCTGACAATAGCGTGTTTCTAATGCTATTCACCTGCCTTTGATGATTGACAACTTTTCTGTCTGATTCAAAGCAAGCAGCTGCTGCCATGATTGCCTAGCAACCAGGATGTGATGGATGAGCCCCAAAGATGGATGGCTGCAATAAATCATGTCTCCAGCTATAAAACTGGAGGGGAAAAAAAAGAAGAAAGGGATAAGAATAAAAGCGAACAACACACACACACACACACAACACACAACAAAACAAGGTTTCTTCCCATGAGTGCACTCAGTTCCTTACCAATTACACCTGAAATGGACTTGGTGTCTATTAATAGCAAAGTTTTCTAATCAGGCAGAAGGCGATGATGCCATCTGTATCAAGGTGTGTTTACAATTGTTCCAGCAAATTGGTGTTTGTTCCTTCAATTACTGGCTATGCAAGGCTAAAGGATATTAAAAGTTGTTCGCCTTCTTCCCTGCAAGGCGTCGTAGGAAACAGCGCTATTCTTGAGCGGGTGGGCTTTGAATGAAATGTTAACATAGCCCCGAGACTCAACCAGGAAGTCTGAAAAGTGTAGTTGAACAACACGTGCACACCTTCGAAAGTGCTTCGGCTCTCACTTTGGGAAGCTTCCCCAGGTTTAGTTCACAAGTGATGTCTCTTCCAGATGTGTAAACCTCGATGTAAATGTCACACATCGAGGTCCTGGCAGCTAGTCACAGGGGCAACCCCATCATCAGAGATGTAACTCCACCTTTCGGCATTACCTGCCTCTATCCCTCTCCCCCAAGCAGACAGATTGTCTCCTACGCAAGGCAAGCATTCTTGTCAGAGATTTCTTGGGCCTTTTGCTTTTTCAGTTCATATTTTCACATGTGTTGGTGTGCACACATGGTCTTTCAAACCAACAGCAGCAGCACCAAATCTTAAATGTGCCGGTTAATTAGAAACATGGATGGAAGTGACGTAGGAGAAGGTCACTGGACTTCTGAGGAGGGAATTTCCAGTTACTTGATTATGGACAGGAAGAAAGAGAAGGAACCATTTGCTGATGGACAGACAGACAGAGAAGATAGATAGATAAATACATAGACCACAGATCAATTCTGCCATGAACGCTGGTGCTGTGTTGAAATTTTCCTTCAATTCTCTCGTGGAAGGAGCTTCTGATTTTACATCTCATATTTGGGATACTTCAGAATTTCTTTTGCATTTCTTGTGCTGGTGTTTTTTTTTAGCTTACCTTATTATTGAGGGGTAGCTGTATTTCCCCTTCTTCTTTCTACTATCCATCTCCTCATTGCTCTGCAGCAACCCACGCTTCCTGATCTGAAAAAGCCCCATAAGAGGAGTAACCTCATGACATCTTCCCCTCAGCTTGAACTAAAAGCGCAGGAAACCAGGGAAGTTTCAGAGTGCCAGAGAACACATCATGATTATTCAACAGATTTAAATACCACTGACTACATATTTCTAAGCACATCTCTAAGAGATGAGTCTACTATGAAACACAGAACACTCACCCAGACCCCTTGGCCACTTTCTAACTAAAGGAAGTGCAAGAACCACACCCCTCACTCTTTCCAATGGGTCTGTAGTATGAAAACAAAAAGACTCTGTAGCACCTTAAAGGTTAACAGTGTTTTATTGCTAGAAACAGGATGGAAAAGTTAGTTATAGGCAGAAATGGAATGTTTGCTTTCTATCTTCCTATAACAAACTTTTCCATCTTGTTACTATCCATTCCTGCATGAAGTGGGTTTAGCCCACATAAGAAGAACCCTACTGGATCAGACCAAGGGTCCATCTAGTCCAGCACTCTGTTCACACAGTGACCAGGAACCCACAAGCAGGACACGGGTGCGACAGCACCCTCCCTCCCATCTTCCCCAGCATCTGGTGCACACACGCTTATTGACTCTGGAGGTAGCACATAGCCGTCAGGACTGGTAGCCATTGACAAGTTTCTCCTCCAGGAATTTATCCAACCCCCTTTTAAAGCCATCCAAATTGGTGGCCATCATCACCTCTTATAGTAGTGAATTCCATAATTTAACTCTGCACTGTAGTTTTATCTGCCCTAAATCTTCTACTGATCAGCTTCATGGGATGACCCGGGTTCTAGTGTTAAGAGAGAGGGAGAAACGTGTCTCCCTATCCACAGTCTCCACACCATGCCTAATTGCGTGCACCTCTATCATGTCTCCTCTTACCCTCCTTTTCTTTCCAAGCTAAACAATTCCAGCTGTTATAACCTTTCCTCACAGCCCACAAAAGTTCATGCCTTAGTAATAAAACACTGTTAGTCTTTAAGGTGCCACAAACCCTTTTTGTTTTCACACCTCACTCATGAGAATTTCACTGATGTTTTCTATCAAATTGAATAAGAATGGCCGAAGAGAACATTGAAGAAATTTTCAGCACAGCACAGATAGGCAATGGTTTGTTCCGCTGAACTCTGAATGTGTGTATGAGAAGCTTGTACCAGGAGACCTTGACAGCTTCTACTGTTGCTGCCATGTTACCTTTTCCTCTGCTAAACTTGCAGCGTCCCGCCCTGCCCTCCCCCCCCCCCCGCCCCTTTTCAAGAACAAGCCAGGACTATTTTAGTGGAATCTGTTGTTAAGGAAATAAAAACACAATGGCACAATTTTCAAACTTTTAAAACATGATGCCTCTTAAGAGTGACTATGACAGTACGTCCATATAGGGATGAGAGGTTAAAAAGTAAAAAAAGCAGCTGTCCCCATATGTGTACAACTCTATAGAAAAAAAGAAAAGAAAAATAGGTAGGCAGAGGAATAAAAAGGCATTTCGCCTGGAACGCTTCTGTTCAGAGGCAGGTTGAAACACGACTGTAAATCTAGGCTTCCTACATGGCCACCAATTGATTTAAAAGCCCAATTCAAACACCTTTAGAACTTCTGTCTTTCACACTTGCATACCAACAGGAGAAGAGAGGATAAAAGGAACCATAAGTGGCATGTGTGAAATGGATCTAAGGTCTACCTAGATTTGGCCACAGAATGAACTGAGGTTTTTTGTGTGTTTTTAAAGCAGGTCACTGCCAAATTCATTTAAAGAAAGGGATGGAAGTGAGCCATTTTAAGAAAAGGGGGCAGGTAACCATTGGGGCAGGTGATTTTGGAGAAAAAATGGGTGAAGAAAGGATTCATCACTCCTCCATGGCTGCATCCTCCCTCACCCGTTCAGCATGACCATTTTTTAAGGAAGTTTTAACAATGTATATTATGTTTTTAATCAATATTTTATGTATTTTATACTTATTGTTGTTTCCTGTCTCGATCAGGATGGAGGGACGGGTAAGAAATAAATTATTATTATTATTATTATTATTATTATTATTATTATTATTACAGAGCTTGTGACATCATCATGTCTATTTAGGCCAGGGGTGAGCATCATGTGGCCTGTGGGGAGAACTCCAACCTTTTTTCCAGCCCCTAGCTTCATGCTCCTGCAAGTTGCAACGGCCTGCTTGCCACCAAATGTCGACAGCATGGTGGCAAAAACGCTGTGCCTTTTTTCTATGTATTATTCCATCCTGTGCACCCTGTTTCCATGTATAATTGTGCTCCAGCAACGCTTCTGGGAGAGTGACTATGAATTAAAACAAGCCATGCACTTGATGTGTACCTTGTTTTAAAGTGAAAAGATGGGTTTGCCATCATTGAATTGCTGCCAAATTTCGGCAACTATTCAGCTGCAATTTCGGCAGCAGGGATGTGCAGATCGTGGTGGCTTCTGCGGGTGGAAAATGGGCCCATAGACTTTCTGAATTTGCCCACCCCTGAGTTAAGACAACCCTGTACCTGGTGGGCCAGGTCTCAGCAGGGTTGTCCCAAATAACCGCTGAGAAGCAACCAGAAACCTATAGGACAAATAAAACCTGCCAACAATATTTGTTGGACTATGGACGTGAACTTTGCATTGGCTTCAACGTATCATATGTCCAAATGCGATTGATGTAGACAATACTGGAAGAACTGCATTAAAATCTGAAAACCAGTAAACGTATGTATAATTGCAATGTATTTACATGTCTGAACGGTTTGGAAAGGAGATACGTTTCAAGCCCTTCATCTGGGATTATCCACATTCACATGTGAGTGTCAATATTCAGCAAATTTCAGTCATTCCCTGCGACATTATATATGACTAATAAATACAAAATTAGATTTGGCTAACATAGATATTTTCCTTGATGTTGCTCACGATCTAGCTACCTAAATTCCCTTCAAATATGTGAAGGGGGAACGCCAGTCCTCATCCATTCTATTGCATTTGTGATGTTCTACTTTCAGACTTAACATTCCTGAATGCTATCCCACAACCATTGAGCATAGATCATTAGTACAAGGTGGAATTATTGCTCCAAATTCAGAGCGAGAGACACGCAAAGTGTCTTATTTTCAGTCTCCTAGTCTTGAACAATTGCCTAGCCCAGCCTTCCCTAAACTGGTGCCCTTCAGATGTTTTGGACCACAGAGCCCATCAGCCTGTGCCAGCCTGGCCAAAGGTCAAGAACCCTGGGAGTTGTTGTCCAAAACATCTGAAGGATAACAGGTTGAACTAGTTACGAAAGTCCCCTGACAATGCTGAGATTCCAATCAGTGAGTAAAGCATCCTTTTCTACATAAAACTAGTGGATACAGTATTCCAATCAATCTGTGCTACATAAGTGGCTGCTGTTACGAGGCAGGCTTTTTGTGTTTTAGGGTGGAAATCGGTAAAAAATGTCCCATTTTCAGACTTCTCTAGTAATCAGGTGTATTGGAGTAAGCATGAAGCTCAGGTCAATTTTCTATCTTCGTTGGAAGCCCCTTAATACTGAAACCATGGTCAGGGAGTGACTGTCAATATCATCCATAAGCATTGAATATACACAACAGAAGCTTATATGTGTGCATGTAGACATACAGTACACACACTCAGCTGAGTCTCAGCAACGTTGCAGCGCAAAGAGACCCCTGTTCAAAATTCTAGCGACACCATTCTATTCTCAGCCCTTTCCAGGCTTTGGGGTGGGGTTTCCTCTCAACCATAGATTTCTATAGGCACTCAGGACACTTATTGGACTGGGTTTTGTTTCAGGGGAGGGTTTTTTTGGTGGAAGTGAGGCTCTTTATTCCCCCCACACACACACACACACAAATCATTTTTTTGTCCTTCTGCAAACCTCAGGGTTATCCTGAGTCCACTGATACCCCCTCTTGCAAATGGGTACTGTCATTTTAGCTACCTATTTGTATAGTGATACATTATATATATGAGCCTATTTTTCAGTGTGAACACATCCATTTCTTCGGAAACTGGATGTGTTTGTCCCACATATCCTCGCTATGACAGCCACCCATTGCCCTGAGCTCAGCTTACACCACCTGTGTAGCAAGATGGGGGCACCAGAGGTACTAGCGTGGGCCACGGCGTCTGCCTGACACAAGATGGGATGTCAGCACAACGTTCGCACATGTGACATTATACTTTTCTTTTTCGTTTTTGTACAAGGAACATCTCATTCACTTCTGCTGCAGCATCAATTTTGCTGAACAGAAGAAACTCCTAGGTAAACCTTGTGGGCTGGTTTTTTCTGTGGAATAAAAGTTAACCTAGCAAGCAGTGGCTCTCTGTTGGACTCCTTGACTTGCATCCTTTCTTGAATCCTCTGGATCTATTTGATCTGGAGGAACATTGGCACAGCACATCTCGTTTCCACCTAGCTTGTGCCGGAGAGACGCTGTGGTATTATGGATTCTGTTAATTGATCTGCACCGAATAGATGTGCGGCTCATTGGGTCCTGCTTCCAAGAAGGGAGCTGGACAGGCTGCCTTTCTAGATATGGAGTCCTTCCAGCCTTGACATTAAATGCTAATTGTGCCCTACACAGATTCAGGACTCCATCCATTTAAACTTAAAACACTTGAAGACTTAATGCTTACTTTTTCTTTCCATCATCCTGCAAAGAAAAACAAAACAGAAGGGGCCCTTCTCAAAAGTCACCTTTCCTGGGATGCCTTAGGATACCCGCCCCCCAGCCACTATACTTTTATTGTAACTAAGCCAAAGTACATGTAACTTAAATAATCAAATATTTCTCCCCTGCATTTCCCCTCCCGTACCAATCTCATTCAAGATTACGTTGGTGCCTACTTGCCGATTCCGACATAAGGCAATCCACATCGAAAGAAAATGTGATGAAATTAAAAGTCTCCCGGACTCATCTCGGAATGTGCATTTGTGGCACTTACAAAACAGCAATTCACATGCGGAGGCACTCGCACGAGATAATCCTCGCCTACAACTGAAAATGCAAGGGAGAAGAACACTTGCTTTTTTAAGTGGCCAGGTATCTCAAAATGTCTGTCCAGCCAAGGGAGGAGGGAAGGAAAGGGAGGAATGTTCAGCCTAGAAAGACCAATCTCAACATGATGGCTGCCCACAGATGATTTTTGCAAGGACTATACCGCCCGCATGGCTCACATAAGAAAATGTAAAACAGCAGAGCCTATATATTAAAATCAGAATAGATACTTCTCACTTGTAAAGTTCCGGGAAGACTCAGAATCTGGTATCTAAGTAGCTCAGTGGAAGGACACACACTCAAGGCCCCAGGTGCAATTGGCGTATCTAGTTGAAAGTATCAGCTAGTGCATAATGGACAAGACTTTTTTCTTGTTTGACACTCTGGAAATCCAGTGCCAGTCAGAACAGACAATAGAGAGTTAGACAGACAAGACGAGTCTGACTCATTTTTAAAGCTACTTTTCTTAATTCTTCCAGCTAGTGGGGTGTCCTGACCGATTGGTTCATATATACAGAGAGAGAGAGAGAGAGAGAAAAAACAGAGAGAAGTCATACTGCAGCTAACGTACACGATTCTGGCAACGACCCTTCTAATTGCAAATCAACTTCCCTGATTTTTAAGGATTCACTAATCCACCAGAGAAAGATGGGCCGCACAGGGGGAAAAAGGCCCCAACGCGCTCCCACGACCAACGCCAAGACCATAACATTGCTTGAGAACATCCCAAAGGGATCCAAGTTTGTGAGGAGAGAAAGCTGGACAGTCTTAAGTGGGATGATCAAGTGACATTTTTAACGCCAAATTTGACGATGTGGAATTATGTCCTCCTTTGGCATTGCGCTCCAGTGCTATTTTCAGCGCTACGGCATAGACAACCCAGAGGGTGTTTGCGAAGGATTCCTCCCTTTCTGCTAAAGCTACATTTCAGCTCCTGGTTGAGGGACGTATGAAACCTTCCCTGAGAAATTTTTGCTCATCTTCTTCACGCTCCTTTGGCTTGCCTTAAAATTCCTCAGGCCCGTTGCGGAAGAACCCCCTACGTCGACAGCCAATTTCATTCGATATGAAATTTCCCTTCTTTACAGGGCTGTTGTTGTTCTTTTAATTGTCATTATTATCTGACCCCTTGGTTGTGATCTCTCCTTTTTCTTATATACATACAAATCCCCAAGCCCCTAAAAACAAGAGTAAGGCACTCCTATAGTGGCTGGATAGTTTCTGGTAACAATGCAGGGGAAAGTGTGTTTGGGGAGGGGGGGAGGAAGAACGAGCAAAGCCCATCAATCAAAAACATGCACATCTAGGCCTCCCTCCTGCCTCAGCTCATCCAACTCTCAAGTTACAGCTTTACACAGTAAGTCTAAATAATATTCAAAATGATAAATGGCACCACAAGCTCCATATCCATCATCAATCTTTTTTTAAGGAACATCCATCTTCAATAATGCACGTTTGAATCATGTGAAACAGAGAGCTCCTAGATTCATTTACACAACACCCAGCTAGGAAGCTGGGGGCACTCTGAATGATACCTGTCAACCTGTCCCCTCTCCCATCCATATATAAGAAAAACTAAAAAAAAAAAATGACAAAGGGCGGAGGGGGGAATCCTACGTCAACAACAAGATTTAGCAGGGAGACGCAGAAGTCGGCCGGTTTCTTGAAAAGCAAACCCACTTACTGTTAAAAACTCTCCAAAATAGCAACGCTAGGCTAAAGGGAAATAGCATCACCAAAAAATAATACATTGTAATTTTTTAAAAATCCCTGTGCTTTTCCATCCAGCCTCCTCCACAAAACACACAAACACGCACGCACACACACACACACCATTCCCTGCTGTTTGGCAGGCCCCATTTGATAAATGACACCTGTCATTCTGTCATGAAGGAAGGGTGGGTCAGTGATATATGGTTCTGCTGAAAAGGAAATCGACTGTTTGGCACGGCGCAGCTATTCTCCACCAGGATTTCGTTTCTGAACTCTAAAATGAAATCTACGATGTTTCAAGTTGTTCAGTTAGGGCGATCTGACAGGAGGCCCAAGGAGTTGGCTGCATTCCCCCCCCCCCTCTTCTATTTTTCTCTTCTCTCTCTTTTTTTTCTTTTTATCCTCTCAATGCCCTTCGGAGCTTTTTATTTATTTAATTAATTAATTTTTAAAGTAGCAGAAAATCTGCTCTACTGGCTGGAAACTGCCAACAATTAATACTACTACTACTAATAATAATAAAAATAATAAGAGAGAGAGAGAGGAGGGAAAGGAGGAGACATATCTGTCAATACCCTCGATACATACTAAAAAACGTTAAATGTTATTTTTATTTATTATTGGAGAGGGGAAAGGGGCGCATGGGGGGGGGTGAGAGGAAACAGAAGCAGAGACCCCAAGCTAGGCCGACACATATGCACGCACATACCACAAAAAGGCAAGATAAAAATTAGCATGTTTGAAGTAATTGTCCCACAGCTTGACACCGGCATAGTAAATTTTAAAAGGGGGGGGGAAATGTGTCAGGCAGACGTGAGTTTCTCTCCACCGCCCCCACCCCCTTCATTCCTCCCCCCTTCTTTCCTCTTTCCTCCCCTCCCCCCCCCCTTTCATTAGCTCACTGGCAGGGTGGCACTTCTGAACCTCATTACTGCAAGAGGATTTATGAAGCTGAACCCAATGGCAAAGAAAAGGCATCTGTCAATAATTGTAGGGAGCTGCACTCACAGCTTTGAAATCTCATTAAGTATGCAGTTATCAGGCATAAAGATCAAAAACATTACTCAACTCCGACAGAATCTTATGGAGGAACATTAATTAGCAACAGGCCCACAGTAATATATATATATATATATATATATATATATATATATATATATATTTCTTTTTTAAAAAAGAATCACTTCCTCTCACACCTGCCCAACCCACAAACCAAGAAGAAACACTCCCCCTCCCTTCCGAAAAAAATAATTCCCAGCATCTGAGACTGATCAAATACATGAAACAAGAGCGGGAAGGGGGGGGGAAGCACAAAAAAAGGAAAAAAAAACCCAGTTGAGACAGTCTTGGCGGTGAAAAGAGAAAAGGAAGAAGCTGTCAAAGTTGAGAAGGATGTCAGAGCTGGCCCTGATTACAAGGGCCTATACAGTTCCCAGGCCTTTTTATCATCCCTGCCATCAAAAACAGACTCCGTGTCACAGATGGATGACTGATGGCTGCCAGTCTCCGACGTTTCTCGGCCAAGCGTTTGAGAAGACCCCTGCTGAGATCTGGCCTTCCAAGAACAGGGTTGACCTAGCAAGAAAAAGGACTTGTAGGCACACTGCCCAGTCCCAGAGATACTTCAAAAAAAACCCACCAAGCACCCCTGTTCCGTTCTGTTCTTTGCTGAGAACAATTCACTAAGAGGGTGGCTTGGGTTTTGTTTGTTCAGCTTACAGAAGTTAAAAAATCTCCATATTAGCCTCTCTCTTCGACAAAGGGCTCACTGCAATATTGAGAAACAGCAATGGAAAGTCATGAATCTCTAACACACAATTTTGGTCTAATTCTCCAGAGAGTTCATATCTGAAGCATACTTTGCACACTTAACCTCTCAGAAAACACTAGGCAGTAAAATATAAATTGAGGAGAAACCTACAAAGTCACAGTTGAGGGTAGATCGTAAAATCAAGTGACCTTTGCAGCGTTAAGCATGGTGTGCAGCTAATTAAGAACGATGGTCTTATTAAACATCTTCTTTCTTTTTTCTTTCTTTTTTTAGAGCCCTGGATCGTGTATATCCTGTCTTATTACCCATATTTGTTTCCACTTCCTGCTCATGAACAACTATATTTCCAAAGAATAACTCATTAAAAAGAGAGGAGGGTAAGTTAAAAAGAAGATACTAATAAGCACTTCCATCCATGTTTTGGCCTATGGTTCACTTATCTCTCTAGTTACATGTTGAAGCTTCACTTATTTTTTTTTCTAGAATTTCTCCCTCCCAGGGAAGGCAGGGATAGTACCATTTCTATATAATTTAGAACTGGATTAAAACACAATGTACTACTTAATTCAGGAGATCTGTGTTGATATACTCCTGCCTTATACTGTACCAGCAATGGCTGGAGAGAATTAGCTGAGATTTCCAATTAAAAGGTTGACACCTCTCCACGTATGCTAGAATTCACTTGTTGGAATGAAGTTGTTGTTGTTGTTATTAAAGTTGTTACATTTGCTAAAGACAGAAAAATGAAATTTAAATTAAAAAGTACCATGGGTTGGTTGGGGTATGTATGCATGTTTAAGGCCTTGACTCCAAAGTGTTACAATAAGGTGTTTATATTTTTTCTCATATGCTTACCATATTACTTTTATTATGTGTAGCATCAAAGTGATTATAGCAATTACATCTAACAGAATTAATTATGGAACATCCCATCATTCCAGGATACATAATGCATTAGGGGTAAAAAGAAAACATCTAGCCTCCGCTAACTAATGTTCACATCAATTTCCCAAAGCATCAGTGCACGACTAAAGTCTAAATTGTAAGAAGAGAGAGGAATGGAAGTTACTAAAAATGCAAACTGCAAAAATGGGCACAGGTATTATTATTATTATTATTATTATTATTTTAAAAAAGAGGATTCTCTGCTTGATGCTTTTCTAAGAACAAGACAAAACATGGCAAAGTCTAATGAAGATTTGAAATCGTACACGAACACACACAAAATTTAAAAAACTAACCAGCCTTCTTATCAAATGTGCTAGTACATACAGACAAGAGTGTATGGGTGAAAGAGTTACAACTCTTTGTGTATGCAAAATAAATTCACTCAAAGCTTCATTAATATTAATTTAAATTCAGAACCCATTTACATTAAATTGTTCATTAAAAATGGCCTGTTTTATGCAACCTGCATTCTACAAAGAACACATAAGACCCTGAGACGGAGGGCCCAGTTTAATGATGAAAATGAAATATTGAAAGCAAATTAATACCAGTCTCCTCAAATATAGCATAAAACCATTATTTTCTCTACAGAAATGTGCTACATTGGGCCGGAGTTTGGTCCAACGCCTCATATGTTACGTTACATCTCTTCAGTACAGGTTTTTGCAGCTGCCCTTTTGACCTCTTGATTTGTGCTATTGGCTTGTTAAAAAGCTTTTATTTGAATACCAGCATGGATGAGCAACACACACACACACACACAAAGAGAGAGAGAGAGAGAGAGAGAAGTTAACTCCCTGAAGAACAAAAAATATTATAGTATTATTCTAAGAGCTGTCAAGCTTAGCTGATCCAAAATGAAGAAGTTGTTGGATGGTTAGAGTTATACTAGAAAAGGGAAGGGGATGTCCCTTCATATGGTAGAATCTGCCAGAATTACAAATGTGGGGAACTTACCTGTATTCTAAAGACTTTGTTGTAAATGAAGAAGAAAAGGGAGGGGGGAGAACTGTGATTAATTAGGATGAGCCCTGATGATATGAAATAATAAATTATTCTTCGAGTTCATTATTTGAGTGAAGCCTCTCCCCACCTCTTGGTAAAGAAGCTAATGAGATGGTATAAATACTGGTGAGTATCTGGGACCCCTTTGATGAAGCCTCTGTTTTCCAATCTCCTCCCAAAGTGCATAACTAGTCTTTGCAGCTGATGGATTTCTACATCTCCAATGAACTTAAAACTTCTTTCATTGGCAAAAATGTGGCCAGCTAAGAATACCCTGGCATGTTTTTATTCTTTTTCTGAACAAATTGTTATAACAACTTTAGTGGCAATACAGGGCTGCACTTAATTGTTTTACACACACAGAGAGAGAGAGAGAGAGAGAGAGAACGCTCTGTTCCTAAAGAATACCTTTTTCATTCTTTTCTTTTCTTTTTTACTTTGTTCTTCATTCAGAAACGATGAAACGAAAAGGTAAAACCTCAGCTAAAGCCTCTGTCCCTCCTGCTGCATGTAAGCAAAATACACACACACACACACAAAGCAACACATTCCCTGTTTAGTGCAATTTTTTGAAAATTAATTTAATGACTCTGCAAACGCTGGAAACTAGAATTAATCTGTCTGGATAAAAAAGGGCTTACAGACATTTAAATGCATGTATCGGGACACTTTATCAACCTAACATAAAATTGTCATCTTATCTTATTATATGACTATTTTATGCATGTGTCAAAGAATTTAAAAATGAATGCCTGTCTATTCAGTCTAATTACAACTGCATATTATCTGTCTGGATGTACCAGTCCATATCATTGTTATTAAATACAATATAGTGTATTCACCTTTCAATATATATTTTTTTAAAAAAAAAAAAACTTGATATACCGCAATTTGGGGTGGGGTGGGGTTTGCAATTGAATCAAGGAACGAATTCAGACTCGAATACTTGAAGGGGGTGTTTCTGTACATGATACTCAATTATTTTGCAAATAATGTAAAATTACTCTGTTGCTCTACAGTCCACTGTTTCTGGCACAGATACATCTCTTTCGCACTATCATGATGAACCGTTTTTGGTTTTGAGGCTTGTGGAGATGGTTCTTTTAAAAGGAAATTGCAGTAATATTAAGAATTTGGAGTAACAGTCTGATTTATAAAATAAATCACTGTAGCTAGCTTGTCTTTAAAATAGTCAGGACATTGGATTAAAATATGGATAACTGCACAGCTTTGAGGCGATGCTTGCCAGGTTTATATAAAAAGCTATAGGACACACACTCTCACTCTCTCTTCTGAAATGGCAAATAAATTTATTTTTATTCACACTTTTACTGCCCCATATGCATATATATAAGTGTGCAGCTTGTACCCTTCACATTTTCCTTTGCACTTTGCTCTGAAGATTATCTCGATCACTTTCTCCCTCTCCTTGAATACATTCACACTGATCCTGAAAACAGCCTTCACAAAAAGGAACCAAAAATAATCTTCCTAACACACGCACCCCCAGCTAGACTGCATTTCCCATAACCCTGGAGCAGTCACAATTCATTCTAATCACTTTACAAAACAATCTTTACTATAAAAAAGGGAAAATGTAGACTTGTGAGCCAATTTAAGAAATAACTGCTGATACATCAGTTATTGACTATTTCACTCCAGCTCATCATACTGCTCAAGGCAAAACGGAGAACAAAATGACAACATCAACCGCACGCAATAAACTGTGGCCCAGGAGAGCACTGAAGGACTAATTGACAGCTGTCAAGCTAATGGGAGCCGTGGCAGCTGATTCTAGAAAATTCTCTTTTCCAACGAGCTATTCAGTGGAATCAGGACTTCTTCTTCTTTTTTTAACATTTATGTTCCACTCTTTCTTCCCCCCTCCTTTACTCCTCCCCATTGTTCCTCATACTTTGCAGAGAGGGTGGGTAGCAAAGGACAACCGTAACTAATCATTTTGTCAGCTTGCTGCTGAGAAGAATCTCTACCCAACAGGGGGAAAAATTGTGGCAGGTTTGGACGCAAGGAAAAGTACCAGAGGCTAAGGCTGCAACTACCTTTGAAGACAGTTTACTTTACTGCAGCTTGGAATTGTTGATACACAACTACTTGTGGAGTATAAAGCCAGGTGTGACCCAGACCCTTGTTTGAGGGGCTCCATTCAAGTTCTGCAATTCATATTCCCAAATCATGGTTTTCACCTGAAAAACTACAAGGTATCATTTCAGGCAAGCTCACTGAACTGCACAGTTCCTACCAGCAACCAACACCCATACACCTGGGGCTATAAGAACTTGCTAATACCACTGTGATCTATAATAACCAAAGAGGGAACAGATCATACATCCATTTCTATTTGTACTTGTTTCCTGCTGACTTAAGTCCTTTTCAGGAACAAAAGTCACTTTAAGGATTTTAATAAAACGACATATCCAGGTTGTGAAAGAAAGGCCTTTTTGGCAGAACTAATGGCACAATCCATACGTCGACTAAAGTCAAGGTCAAGATGACAACATCCCCATTAGTGTTAATTATTCCGAATCACACCCAAAGTATCTGCAAAGCTTTGAACTTGCTTTTACTTTCCTGGCCTACATCAGATTTAATTGTTTGGAGGGGTGGTGGTAGTGGTGGTGGTGACATGCTCAGGATATACAGCTTTGAATTCCAGCATAATCCCACCAAAGTCACAGGGACAATGCCAAAGTGAGTGGCATCTTTCAAAGGTGCTTCCAGGATTCCATTATGACTAGGGGAATAAATGTGACTATTTTGCCCCCACCCCGAAACACACACCTGAAATAGGAATGACAACTGCATTTTCTCAATCCTTAACGGGAGAGTTGTTTTGGGGGTTTTTAAGCAATACGCAAAAGCTGGTAATTTCAAGGGAGATAATCATGGATTGCTTGAACCAGAATGCTCTCTATTAATGTAGGATCTCCTCATTTTCCGAAACAGAAAGAAATGCTCGCCTGCACACACCATTTCCTTAACTTCATTGGCAAGAACTGAAAAACCTGCTATCCAAATAAACCTTGCTTGAAAGAAAGAAAGAAAGAAAGAAAGAAAGAAAGAAAGAAAGAGAAAGAAACCCTCTCCCAACTCCTCCTTATCCACAATCCGCCCATGCTACTCAACCCAAGTCCTAAAGTAAACAAACAGACACCATCATTTTTACAGATTCTTGATTCTTCAAGACAGATTTAGTCTTCTCCCTTGTGGTGTTAACACTTGGGCTAGACATGAAGAATTTGCGCACCTGTCTCTAATGCCTGCTAGAAGCTCTCTAGGCTGCTGAGAGTCCTTTGTTGTTGTTATTCAACTCCAGACCATTACGAGGGCCTTAATTCCTATGACATGATTATCCAGGTACCAAAGCCCATTTGTCACCTGCAGCAGAAAATTGAGTTAATGCACAACTAAAGGCAACCAGGACTGTGTAATATCAACTTGATTACATCAAACTAGCTCCAAACCTAATTCCGCTGGATGACACTGCGTGGAGCTTGTCATTTCTAATCATTAAAGCTGTCAGGAATCCATCAGGTTTACAGCTAATTAGGTGAACACTAATGAAGCTGGCAAAACAACTTTTCTTTTTTTATGGCTGAGCGGACCTTTCAGTTTGGAGGGGGATTTTTTTTTTCCTAGACTATTCTCAAGGTTGCAGGAGACTGGATTTCCTGAGTGACAAATCAACGGATGTGTGTGTGTCTTCTCTCTCCAACGCACGCATTTTCCCCTTTTTTGCTCTATCAGTACAAGGCAATAAATTTGTCAGCACTCGAAGTACAACACAACAGCAGCTCTGATGTCAAAAACATGTTTTGCTTTCTTTCTTTTTTACACTCCTTGTGTATCTAAATCGTTGAAAAGTGAAATAAAATCCACGCTTATTTATCTCATCAACAACGGAGTTTGATAAATAAGTTCTTCGGTCTTAAATAAGCAGATTTCATTCATTCTATAACACACACACCCCATATCCATTAGCCAAAGGCATTTTCATAAAGTAAAGTGAGTGTATGAGAAAGAATGAAAGCTCTCACTCTGCCAACTTCTGATTGACCATTAAGCTATTGATAAATGTGCCTGTCAGGAGACAGACAATTAAATCAAATATGAAACAAAGTCGTTTTGACGGGTCATTTTGATAGAGCAAAGCCATTCTTCCATCTCCTATTAGTCCTGCAGTCCTTTCTTTTCTTTTTTTGGTTAATGAATATTTCTTAACTAACTTGCTACATTATAAGCCTTAGCTCTTGTCTTTTTATTTCTAATACCTCAAAAATTCTTTTTTTCTAGGTGCTCTATTGTTTTAAGTGATGTGAAAACATTTGCAAAAGATCCTTAGACTCATGCTACGCTTTACCCTTTCACTTCTGCTCAGTATACCAGGCATTGTAAGTGGTTTTGTGCAGATTGCACATAAAAGAGAAATGTATCTCAAAATATAAAGCTCAGCAGAAAACACAGGCCATCCCCACCCACCGAACCAGATCATACGGTCTGGAAACTTTTCTTTCCTGAAAATTGCAAGTTCAGAACTAAGTTCATCCCTGAAGAATAGGCCCTAACTTTTGGAAGGTCTTTGC
Organism: Elgaria multicarinata webbii; assembly: GCF_023053635.1. NCBI lineage: Eukaryota > Metazoa > Chordata > Lepidosauria > Squamata > Anguidae > Elgaria > Elgaria multicarinata. The sequence goes on from NC_086184.1 coordinate 15,454,680, forward strand.
TTTTCTTTTAAATTAAGCATTGGTTTTGATTCAGCCTTTCCATTTTTGATAAAGGAATGTTCCCCATCCACCATGCAAGAATTTGTTCACACTCCACTGACATATAAAAGAGGCTGATGACAGAACGTGTGTGAATATTATCACATTACAAAGAGAAACTTTTCCCTAAAACTTTCCAGCTGCCAAACAGCCAGCTTCTCCTATCACCATGGTTAAAAGGAAGACAATCAGCAGAAACATGATTTGGGAGAAATGAATTAGGGGGAATGGATTTAAGACACATGTGCATCACGAGTCTAATTAATTGCTAGAAAATTCAAACTTGCGAGAGAGCCTGCCGGTCTCATATTTCCGTAGACCAAGACGATGCTGTTAAGAAGCAAGCCTTCCTTCGCAAGAACTGATATATTCACTGATTAAACATTGCATGACAACCACTTGGAAATCAAAAGGCATTTCAGAGTGCAGTGCATGTGGTTTCCTCCTAAAGATCACAGGATGGATACTTCATTCTACCCTTAGGTATTCACTGAATGCTTTCCCTCTCCCTTCAGTTGAGCAGAAGAGAGTCTCTGTCTGTCTGTCTGTCTGTCTCTCTCTCTCTCTCTCTTTCTTTCTCCACAGTGCAAGAAGATAACCTATGATGAAATCTTTCTGCCCAGGCCATGCCAAGAAGCCAAAGAGAAACCCTGAAAGTTACACTGACAGAGCTCACAGGCCACGTGTGTGACGTCATATGGAGTCTGGCGTTACCATGGCAAGTGATTTATTGAGGTTTATTGGGAATGAATAGATCAAAGGCAGCCGGATGACAGGCAATCAATCAGCCATCAAATCAAGGATGGCAGCCGGCCAATGAAACTCTGTTCCAGACCATATCCTCTCCCACCCCAGCTAAAGATTACTGCAAAATAAAATGTGTGTGTGTGTTTAATGGATGAATGGGGAGAGAGGGGTAAGGAAGGGAGGAATATTTGTTTCATAAACCTGGCCTTTCCATAAAATCGTTTTCACAAATTTATGAGCAGCTAACCTTCTTGATGGTAAATAAAGTGACCCAGATTTTTTTAAAAAAAAAAGATCAAAAGGGTGGAAAGTACATACGAAACAAACTCTGGGAAGTGTAAGAAATAAATGTAAAGAAATATTCTTGACAGTCATCTGACAATATCCAGAGCTCCTTTTGCACTGGTTTCCTGTGCAGCTTCGAATCTTATAAATGAGCAATCAATAGGATTAAAGGTGCCAAGGAAGTGTCCAGCCAGTTTGAAGGTTCTTGATATCACTCCACGCCCCCCACCCACCCCCATGCCCTGCAATGCTACCCCATGGAAGAGGGGACAGAAAGAAAGTTGGCTGAAGGAATTTCATCTGTAGCACAAGATCGAAGTGCAAAGATTGTTCACACACACACACATACACACCACCTTCACTGTCCTAATAAACAAACAAGAATAACACAACCCATTATTTGGGGCGAAGAACTGGGGAAACCAGGAAGGTGGGAGGAAAGAGAAGAAAACAAACCCTGGTCTCTTCCAAAGAGCCACCTTTGTATAAGTCACCCAGATAATGCACAGTTCACACGTGCCCCAAAGCAGTAGAAGGAAGGGAGCCAAACGGGGTCAGTCGCCCTCCCCTCCTTAAAAAAGGGGGAGGAGAAAAGAAAGTAAGGAAAAGAACTAAGAGTGACCATCACATCACCAACTCTCTCTCCAAACCCCACCCTACTTCCTAAATCTTTGACATGGGGGGGGGGGAGAGAGAAAGGGGGAAGAAGGAAAGCAGGAAGAGGGTTTGTGCCAAAAAGGGAGAAAATCTAGATAGTATGTCCAAACCTGGCGTGGCAGCAAAACCAGAGGGTGGGGGGGATAAAGAGCGGAAGGGGGAGAGAGAGAGAGAGAGAGAGAGAGAGAGAGAGAGAGATCTGGAGGGAAGAATCCCCCCCCCCCCCGGCGCCCAAGCATAGCGCCTGGCTAGGCAGTTTCTCGTACCTGCTGCGCGCCGGGGCGCTTGCTGCTTCCTCCGGGGCATGTTGGAGCGCAGCGTCCGCGGGCAGCGCCCGGAGGAGGGCTGGGGGAGGCTGCCGGCTTCGGGCTGGGGGGAGGCAGAGTTGCTTCAGCCCCCTCGATCCGGGCTGAGGAGCCGCTCCAGGCTGGGCTGCAGGGCGAGCTTTGTGTTGTTGTTGTTACTGCTGCTGCTGCTGCCGCCGCCGCCGCCGCCGCTGCTGGGCATGCACGATGTGGACGACGCCGAGGAGGAGGAGGAGGAAGAGAAGGAGGCGGAGGCACGGGAAGAGAGAGGCAGAGAGCGAGGAGAGAGAGCGCGCGCGCGTAAAGGACAGCCCCGATCTCGCTGCTGCTGCCGCTGCTGCTGCTGCTGGCACGAGAAGCGCGGAGGGGGGGGGGGTTTGGGGGAGCCGAGTTTGACAGATCGCCCCGCAGGAAGGAGGAGGAGGAGGAGGAGGAGGAGGAGGAGAAGCCCCCGGCGAGCGGCGCAGGGCTGGGGCGAGCCCTTCGGAGCAGCCCCCCGGCCCGACCCGGCGGCGGCGGCGGCGGCGCCTCCTCTTCGGGGAGCTCACGGCATAAAGCTCCCGAGCTCGTCTGTCTGTCTCTCTCTCTGCGCGTTTCGCTCTCTGTGTGTCCAAAGAGAGGGGCGCTGGGGGGAGCTGGAGGCGTCGCTGCTGCTGCTGCTGCTGCTGCTTCTCGCTGGCTCGGCTCGGGCTGCTTTCTTCTCCCTCCGACGGCTTCCCCGCTCGGCTCCGGCGGCAACAGGCAACGCTTGAAAGGGGGGGAGAGAGAGAAAGAGAGACGATGGCAGCGTGACTCCCAACTAGTCGCCGGAGAGGAAGAGAGAGCCGAGTGGGGCGGCCGCCCGCCCGCCCGCTAGCAGCGCCTCCGCCGCCGCCGCCGCCGCCGCCTTAACTCTTTGCGCCTCGCAAAGGAAGAAAGGGGGGGGCGGCAGAGGGGGACGCCCCCCCTCAGATCTGAGCCAGGAAAGAGGAGGGGGAGGGGACAAGGAGGGAGGGAGGGAGGATCCCTTGCTCTTCCCCCGCCTCCAGCCAGTCCCCGTTCCCCCTCCCCGCTCAATTCAAGCTCTCGTCTGGACGCATCGCCTCGACATCTCGCCCCCCACGACCTGCTCGGCAAATGATCTAGGGCGGGGGTGCCCGACCTCCGGAGGAGGGGGAGGGAGGGAAGAGAAGCGTCCCAGATCGCAGGCCACCAGGATGGAAGGAAGATCCCCCCTCTATTGGTGGGGGGCCCTCCCCTGACATCCCTGAAAGCAAGCGGTGTGCTGTTATCCCACTCAAGTATCCTCCTGGGACCTTGATCCCGCTGAAGTAGTCAAAGGGGATGGAGACCACCTCTTTCCTCGACCCCACCCCCACCGCTCCTCCCGTAGGTGAGACCCGGCCTTTTCCACATACTATGCCTTGGTCCAAGGGCACTAATAGGACCCTAAATCTGATCTCAGTTTGGGAGCCGGGAGAGGAAAGGCTCCGAGGCTTCTTCTTTTTTCCCTTTTCCCTCTCAAATCTAAAAGCCACCTCCCGCCCTGTCCACCTTCCCAGGCCTTCACCCTCGCCTCTTCACTATTGCAACACCGGCGATGTGGAAGGGGACTTTATTCGGGCCATGGGAAAAGAACAGGAGGATACGATCCCCCCGCAAAATCCCTTCCGGATTTTCTTCTCTCCACCACATCTGAAAAGCCCATTCTAACTTTCTAACCCCCAATAATAATAATAATAACCCCTAGGAAATCCATCTCTGGAGCTATCCAAGGGCTCAAAAGGACCACACACACACCCCTGATATACACCATCCTTAACTCTCTCCTGGAAGGTTATGGGGATTCTCTTTCTCACTCTCTCTTGCATATAGAGGGGAATTCCTTGAAAGCGCCCTCTCCCTATACAATCTTCTCCCCCCTTCCAGAGGGCGATTCAGATCGCCCCCCCCCTTCCAGAGATCTCCTTAGCCGCTTCCTTGTCTCCCAGAGCCAAAGAAGGGGGAAGGAGAAATCCATCACTTTCCCAGCAAGTAGGAACCCACCCCCACGACTTCAGCAAAGTAAAGTCTGGGAAGTGCGTGAAAGGCATGCGGAAGGGGGTGGGGGGATGCCAGTGGAAACGGGTGAGCTAGAGCTGGTCCAAGGCACACTGGGCTGCCTCCCCAGCGAGACTCTGCCGCCGTCGAGGCCTTGACAGCGGACCTGTCAAGAAAAAACAACGAGGGAAGGACCCCGGAAAGAGAGCTCGCTCGCCTTGCCATCAGCTGTGGATGTTCAGACGGGGACATGCCTATCCAGACGCCTGCCTTTCGCCGATAAATGATCCTTCCTCCCTCCCTTCCTTCCTTTTCTTTTTAAAAATAACCTTTGGCTGCCCATCGAAGGGCGATTCGGCACTTTTGACCGGGAGCCCCCCAAACCTCCCCAGGAGTAAGGCTTGGAACTCCAACGCGCGCTTTAAGAAGGCTGGCTCCGCGCAGCTGCAGCGAGCCCGTGCCATCCGGGCTTACCTCCGAGTCAACAGCGAGAGGATCGGGGTCTGCACGTGCCACTCTCTCCTTCCCCCCTCCTCCTCCTCCTTTAACACCCCCCACACCGTATTAAAGCAACTCCACCCTCTCCCCAGGCGCGCATTAAAATAAAACGCACCTCTGCCATCTCTCAGGCCCTGAGCCCTAAAGCATCCATCCCGAACTCACACCCACTCCGCTGCTCTTCCACCACATCACCCACTCCCTTCCCATGGCCTACCAGCGTGGGATGCCTTCAGACTACTGCAGCTACTAGATCCAAGATTTCCGGCTCGGATTTCCCTTTTCTCTCTCTTTCTCTCTCTCTCTCCCTTTGCTGCAGAGGAAGACCACTTTGGAAACGTCTTTCTCTTTCCTCTCTCTTTCTCTCTCTCTCTCTCTCTCTTTCCCCTTCTTCACGTTTTTGTACTTCTCATCTTTGCAAAGGTCCCCAGGAAACTCTCCCACTGGGGGGTTAAAATAATAATAATAATAATAATAATAATAATAATAATAATAATAATAATAATAATAATAATTGACCACCTAAGTGTGGTCCATTGCAAAAGAACAACGCCTCCTAGTTCGTCCTCTTCTTTTTCTTCCCACACATAGGCATGTCTCCCCCCTCTTTTTTTTTAAAAGAAGCTCACTTCTTCTCTCCCACTCCCCCCCCCCCACTCCCCCTTTCCAGTCCAAGTTCATTGGTGGGGAAGCGATCTAGGGGGAGTTAAAATATCTCTCGAACATCCCTGGCTTTGCCAAAGAGCGTTTGGTGAATCGATGCGCTGCGAGTTTGATTGGGTATCCCTGGCTTACAATAAGGTACGGGGAAAAGGAAGGAGGGGGGGGGACTCTTAACTGTGTTTCAAGTGCTTTATGAACATGGCTCAGAAGGTAGAGCCAAGCACCTACTCGACTGCCAATTCCACCCTTCCCCCCCCCCCTGTTTTCTCTCTCTCTCTCTCTCTTCCCCCCTTTTCTTTGTGTGGCTGAGAGATATTTAATAACAGCTCCAGCAAATCACAGGCGAGCGCCTTTAAGACCCAGATGCTATACTTAAGAGAAGTACAGCAAACAGCAGTAGTAAATAATTTTACTCTCTTTCTTGTGTTGCTGTTGTTCTTAATAATTCGGATTTTTTTAAAAGGCAGGCAGAAGTGCGCGTGTGGGAGAGGGGGGGGAATGATCTCACTTTTTATTTTATTTATTTTTAAGGGAGCATGTTTTAAAGAGCGAGCGGGGGAGAATCTCTATTCGCTCCAAAAAGACTTCACTCAATACAGATGTTCCCGAGTCTTTAGAAAGAGCCGGGTTTGGGTTTTGGAGGAGGAGGAATTAAATACACCCCCACCAAGTACAGGGGAGAAAAGTAGAGAAGTGGAGTGTGAGCGTTTTAGCCGTTGTCTGGGTTGGTGTTTTGTTTTTGAGGGAGAGAAAGCGAGGTTGGGAGGAGAAGGAGCAGAGCCGGTCGTGAGGAGGAGACACTTGCACGACCCACATGTATTTTACAATCCTCACGAAATTGCAACAGAAAACCGGGGGGGGGGGATTCTATAGAAGCAAAAAAACAAAACAAAAAACGCAAAAGAGACAGAGAGGGTCATTTCTATTGCCAGATTTTCTCGCTGCCATGTCATTGATACTGTTTTGGCTGGCTTTTATTCACCCCGATGCAAAATCTGGTGACTGTAAGGCGCGATCGGGTGTACCTAAGACACTCACACAGCTCCTGCAATCTTCTCTATGCCTGCTTGTGTGAGTGTGTGGTTTGTTTACCCCAGAAATAAGCGACTTTCGTGCAACCGGGATGTTTTGAGTGTTCTCTCCGCCCGTCCGCTCCCTTCCTCCTCCCCCTCCCCATCTCCCCCTCCCCCTCCCTCTGCCGCTCTGGCTTTGCATGCCGTTAGATCCGCCCTAACATCTGTCCATCTTTCCATTGGCGCATCCATCAGTGTCACACGGAATGCACACTGCAACGACAACAGATCAGACATAACATAGTCTGGGATTCCATACGAATAACTCACATGCTAACCAACTTAACCAGGAAGGAGGAGATTAATCGCGGCATAAGTCTTTGCAAATGTTAACACCGGGTCTTGAAATGGGCAGCGGAGGAAAGCGGGGGGGGGGGGGGGGGAGGCGAGCGAGCCAAAGAAACTTGTCTAGCTTTTCAAATGCACCTATCTCAAGCCTCTTCCTCCACCCCTTCCGTCTAATTTCCCTCGCTTTAAAATTAGGAAATTGACCAGTTTAAGAAATTGACCAGAATGTAAATCCTATTTGGTCAAAAGCAAAGGGAGGTGGGGAGTGATTTCGGGGGTCGGATTCCAGCATCACACCGGATGCATTTTCTGGTGTGTGTGTTTAGAAGGGAGACTTTACATCTTTCGTAGGCAGGGTGGTCAGGGAGAAAAGGTCATATATAACAGGGAGGGGTGAGTATGAAGTTTTATAAAGCCACAGAATCTGGACAAGAATGGGAGAGTATTTTCAAGTGAGTTGTGGATATAAGAACCATAGGCAAACCATCACCCCACCACCACAAAACTTTCTTTTTTTCTTTTTCTTTCAGGCACTGTACTCTAGAATTAAAGGACTACAGCTAATAGCTGTTTCTTTACCAGGGCCAAGATCAGGAGTGAAATCATTTTAAGCCTTGCCTGTAAACGCGTCGTAAGTCAAAACCTGAAATCCACTTTTTAGAGGGGAAAGTACCTCAGCCTTCCCAAATAGGTTGGTTCTCTCTTAATTGGCTTCATATCACCCTTAGCTAAGTGAAGCATCCGGGAGCTCCAATTTTCGAAAAGTCCATGAACACCCCACACCCTCCTCTCCACCCCACGCCGTCTCATCCCCCCCTTAACAATCTGCTCCTCTTTCTCTAATCCTTTTATTATATGTAATCCGCATGATGTCATGTGTAACCTTCCTGCTTTCACGACACAACGGTCCAGACTCGATCGAAGGAGACAGGAAAGTTTATACAACAGGAAGGAGAGAAGGGGGGAAGGGAGTTAGAGAGAGAGAGACCCCGGTTTATCTCTTCTGAGTTTCCAATCCCTTATATCTGCAATGATCAAATTAGGAATATCTACATTTTAGCAAGGCACATTGAGGGCAGGTTTTTTCATCAGGCAAACCCAAATGGCATCATATCTATATAGATCTCACACGCACAGATATTTGTACAGAGAGAGAGAGAGAGAAATCTGTAAAGAATAAAATTCTAATTTCCCCCACCCACCCCAATCAGTAACGACGTTCGTCTTCCTTTCTTTGAAGACAGAGCTATAATTTAAGACAGTGGAGCGGAGAGAGGAAGCTAGCACGATATTCTCTTTATAACTCACTTCCTTGGTCTAATTGATCGGTGGGCTGCTATACGAAGTGAGTCCCTCGGAAGACATAGGAGAATTTAGGAAAGCAACTTTAGATTGTTGTTTGCGGGCGGGGGTGGGTTGGTGGAGTGTAAAACGGGGATGGTCTTGATCTCTCTCATCAGGCATCTGACAATCTAAACTGAAGATGTTTTAAATTGAAGGTGTTGCAATTCCGGGTTGGGGGTTGGGGCAGGTTTTAGGTAGGTCCTATTTTTGTTGGTTGGTTTTAAATGACGTGAAGTTTTCGTGGCTGTTTTCAGAATAAGCTCCTCTTATTTCTGAGGGAGGCTATTCCGTTAGTGAATCACGTCTTGTAGGTTTAAAACACATATCCATAACTGTCTATATATTTGTTTTTGCCAAATTTATTTTAGAGGGTCCTTTTGGGCTTCTCTGCTATTAAGCAATCAATAATAATAATAAATAAATAAATAAATAAATAAATAAATAAATAAATAAATAATTCCTACCAGATTTTAACCTTATTAGAAAGTTGATTTATTAAAAAAAATGTTAAGCGAAATAAGAAGTAAACACTCTGATGAAAGCTCGAAAATTGCCATTCATGAGATCAACGGGAAGATCAAGGCATTCACAAAAGAAGGGGGGAACTCAACTTTTGAAAATCTCAAATTATTCTTGAGTTTTTCCTTTCCCAGCTCAAGGCAACGTGGTTGTTATAATCTCTCGCCGATTCTAAATGAAGGACCTCCGGAACGTGTGTACCCAACTGGACACGTGTATGTAGACATGGGTTTGTTATTGTTCCTGGTTGGCTGCAAGCTCGTGTATGAACTGTTCTAGGTATTTCTTTTCCACTGGCTCCCAGTAGCGTTCAGCTTACTAAAAACAGCAACAAAACAACCAATGCTTTTGACTAACCCGGTTTGTTTGGGTTTTATTTTTCCGTGTTGAATGACACTAGGAATGAATCCAAAGTCCGCCTAAGGAGTGATTGCGTACTTTGCTTAAAGGACGGGGTGGCTTAGGCCTCTTGTAAAACCCAGGGTATGAAACTGACCAATGTCACTAACAGGGATAGATCCACCTACAAGGCGCATGGTCAGATCTGATCCTTCAAAGGAGGCGGTAGAGGAGGCGTTTTGGCCTGCGAGTACCAAAAGAAAGGGAGTTAAGGCAAAAATTCTTTTAAAATACCTGGCGTAGTAGTGATAGCTGGTCTTTCATGGAGGAGGCTGTTCCCTTTACGCTGCTAGTGGGAGCAAATTCCTGCCATCTCACAAATAAAGTTTAGGTCTGTATAATTGGAAAATAAGAATCCATTCCTAAAGAACCTCCCAGTCCACTCCCATACCTTTAAAAACCGACAACGAGGTCTTGCCTCACTTTTTGTGCACGTTTACTCAAGAAAGATGTCCCACTGTGTTCACTGGGTTTATCCCCAGGTAGGATTTCAGCCTTGCAAGATATTACCTTCAAATGGAATTTTATATATATATAAGAAACTTCACACACATTTTTCTTCTCCTGCGCCATTTCATTTGTTCTAAAGGTAAAGCAATAACAGGTTTCATTTCTCTCTCCCCCCCTTAATGAAAGCTTAATTCGAATTTTCTCTTAATGAAGGGAAAATAAAATCCTGGGTTGTTGTTTTTCTTACCTATGAGTAAATAAAGGAGAAAAGGATGTATGTATGGGGAGTTTGAGTGAAATAAATACTTTTTTAAAAAAAAAGACACAACTTCTCTTTCACGCCCCGCCCCCGCCTAATGCCATTCTTTAATTCTATAAAATGCAAAAGTATTGGTGAAAATACTTTCCCATATATACCGCTTGGAAGAGAAATCATTGTTCTGGGAGAGAGGGGAAAAACTAACTTATTTTATTTATTTTATTGCATTGCATTTGTATACCGCCCCATAGCCGAAGCTCTCTGGGCGGTTTGCATAATAACTTGATTTTAATGCGAGGGAGCTTCTTTGGAAAATTGTCCGGCGGATTCCACGTTCCGTCGAATTTAAAGCGGATTTCGAAACACACCCACAGGGGCGCGACCTTGGTTGCTTCGGGCAAAGAATCTTTGCTCGAATGTAAATTGTTTTGGTAAGCGGATCTGCACGGCAGCAAAGTTTGCTTTTCTGTTTCCAGCAGCTCTGCCCTAACGAAGCAGATGTTTCGTCAGTCAATTCCCTAAAGAAATGGTTCCAGTTTCGGCGGGGGAGAAAGAGCCCAGAAATTCCGAGACCGGAAGTTTTGGATGCCATATATTTTTCAATTAGAATTTAGAGGGGCGTGGGGGAAGTCGTAGACGACCGCAATGCCATAGTTCAGGAGAGTTTGAACAATTCTTTAATAATACCCCACCCACGCACCCCACCTCCAGCGTGTACGTCCTCATCTGCCTTCTTATGGTGTTAGTAAAACAATCGGGTTTAAAAAATAAATCAGTCCCCCTCCTCATTTAGATTTTGCCAACGGAGCCCGAAACACCTCAAGGGAGAAGCTTCAATTTCTGCCTTTTTAAAAAATAAATAAATAACATAAAATAAGAATATGTATTTTTAAATGGGAAATAGGGGTTGTATTCCATTCCTGTGTGGCGTCTCTTAATTTTTTACCACTCCCCGCTTCCTTGGAAACGAGCCAATGCTTAAGTCGATCCCAGTTCCCTTTATTGCATCCCATCCTGCTGCCCTTCTCCTCTGTAGGATCTTCTCCACAGGCAGCCAAGGTGCGGACTGAGCGTTTGTTTTGACACCAAGAGGCTAAACCCGGCAGGCGCTGGGCGGAAGCCCCCGGGGGTGCGAGCGATCCTCCGCTTTCGCCCTCCCGCTTTCTTGAACAGAGCTCGCGCAAGCGCCGCGCCGTGGCCCTGAAGTTGACAGGCAAGGCAAAGGAGCAGATCAGGGGGCAAGTTGGAAAAAGTGTGTGTGAGAGAGAGAGTGTGTGTGTGTGTGAGAGAGAGAGAGAGAGAGAGCGAGAGAGCGAGCGAGCGAGCGCAAACCTATCATCATTTTACCTGAGCCAGGTAGCCTGGCTGTTCCAAATGCGCTCAGGTCCACCACCCTGCGCTTTTCAAACTAATTTTGCATCCGGAAACGACCACACAAAAAGTGTTGGGGGGGCACATGTTGCTTTGATCTTTTATCTCCCTGCCGGGGGGGGGGGGTTGAAAGTTTGCTGTTCCTACTTCTTTCTGGACCCCCTAGTTTCGGTCACACCCCCACACACACACCCCATCCACTAGAAAACCCCATCACAGCCCGCCGTCTAAATTAATCCAAAAGGATTACAAACAGCCCGGGGAAAGTTTCCTCCTCCTCCTCCGGATGCTACATTACAAACACCGATACAGTCTCTCTTGTAAGAGAGAAGCAAGATGCGGAATCCACAGGCGACGGAGGAGGAGAAAGGCTGCCGTCACCTTTAAGTGCGCAGAAAAAGAGGGATTTGGGCAAGTGCAAAGTTTCAGGGCGATTCAAAACGTGGCACCTGCTCAAATTCTCTCTTTGCTCTGAACCTTGTTCTTCTTCGTCCCAGCTGCACTGAACACCCCCCTACCTCCCCCCGCCTCCAATCTGGCTCCGAAACCAACCTGACCATTTTACGATCTACCTGAAACCGATCTTGCAAGAATCCCGGCTCCTTCTAAGAGCAAACTCGCGCCCTCATCTTAACCCCGAGGCGTCCAGCTTTGGCCCTTTTTCCATATTCTTGATGCAAAGGATCGGTGCTTCTTTCCTGCAAAACCGTTACGTTTGAAAGCTGTAAAGTTGCAAACTCTTCGCGTTCCGCCCGCTCGAAAAGAGGCTGGGAAGAAAGGGGGGGCTGTTTGACTCTCTACAGAAACAATTGGCCATTGCTTGGCGTGGTGAGTATGGGGGGGGGGGGGCGGAGAGGGAAAAGAAAGGCAATGCCTCCCAGAGCCGGGGTGCTGGTATTGCTGGGCGAGCAGAAAGCAGGGAAAAAAGACACGGATCCTGCAACGCCACCAGAGGCGACAGCACATGCTATTTATATTAAGCCATGAGAGATTAGTCAATTTCACACACCCTTAGGAAGTTTTTTTTGCTAGCAGGCGCCTTTGCATAAATAGGATTGCTCTTTTTATTGTTGTTGTATGGCTGTGTGTGCGTGTGTGTGTGGGTGTTTAGGAGGACACGCGCAGCAGCAACTATTCCAGGTTAGGACATTCAGGTTTCTCAACACCCTTCTCAAAAAACAAAAAAACCGGAGATCTAGACCCAATAAAGCCTGACTCAATTAAACAGAAAATACCTTTCATTTGAGTGCATGGGAATGATGCCAGATAATAATAATTCACCTTCTGGGTAGTTTACGCCTTTATTACCACCACCCCTGTTTTAAAACTGTGTGTTTAAAAGTTTGTCTTTTAAACCAATTGCAAAAAGTTTGGGCACCGATGGAGTAAAATTAAAGACACCACAATCCTAGGTGTGTCTACTCAGAAGTAAATCCTACTGAGTTCAATGGGACTTACTCCCATTGGTAGGTATAGGATTGCGGCCTGATTATTCTTGCAGAAAGTTATGCGGGTGTTGAAATGCGAGCAAGGCCACTAGCTTGGTTTGCCAAGAGGGGAAAATCTTTTTACCACTATCTCTTTCTTCACAAGTGCTGAGATATGGCTTTGCAAGAGAAAAGAAGGTTTAATTTGTGCTCCAAACACACACACACACACAATAGGAAGGACGCTTTTGGATTATAAAAAGGTTCATCCAGGGCTGGTTTTAACCCCAGTTGATGCCCTAAGCACAACCCCATAATGGCGCCCCCTCAGCCCCTCCATTGCTTAGCCGGCCAGACCAGACATTAAGACTCAGTAAGTGCTGAAGGTGAAATATGACATTAAAAAACTCAGTTTTCTTCAAGGCCACCCCTCCCCCATGCCAGAACACACAACCATATTAAATATAAACTGTTTCTTTATTATATTTATTTAACACTAAATAGCAGCAGCAAGCAATATAAGCCAATTACTTACTTATAACTAGGACAACAGAAAAAAAATACAAATTTCATCACTGTTTTATGCATTTTTTTTAATAAAACTGTTATAAGGGGGGAAATGCAAATGCAACAATTTATTGAAAACAATTTTTAATCTGGAATTCCTTAAAATTAGATGGCTTCTGCTAGGTAGCGGTACTCTGTAGTGCCCCCTTGGTGCCCTAAGTACGTGCTTATATTGCTTAAAGGTTAATCCAGGGCTGGGTTCGTCAAGAAAGGAGTCGAGCTACCTTGGCTCCTTCTCCTCCTAGAGCTTCCACACTCCTTTTGCAAACCTCTTGGGGTTGTTGGTTACTTATTTTGCTTTTAATGAACAGGCAAATTAAAACTATCATGGCATTATCCAGGGAAGGCCAGTGTGGTGTAGTGGTTAGAGTGCTGAACTCAGGAGATCCAGGTTCTAACCCCCACTGGGCCATGGAAACCCACTGGGTGACTTTGGGCCAGTCACAGACTCCCAGCCTAACCTACATCGCAGGGTTGTTTTGAGGATAAAAGGGAGGGGAGGAGGGTCATGCAAGTCGCCTTGGGTTTCTTGCAAGAGGAGAAAAGATGAGATATAATTGTAATCAGTGATGATGGTGACGATGATACCACCAATGATGAAACCACCTGTCCAAAGTCTCTTCAGCAACAGAATTACTATTTATGTATTTATTCATTATGTTTTTATACCTCCCAATAATTGTTGTCAGTTCACAACAATTAAAACCATAAAATACCAGTTGATAAAATACAATATAGAAGTTTAAAAGTTGAAATCTACAATATAAAAATCATATTAATCAAAAAGTAGGTAGTAGCAGTGTGTAACAACAACAACAACAACAACAACAACAACAACAACAATAATAATAATAATAATAATAATAATAATAATAATAATAATAATAACCACCAGATAACAAACTGAAAAAAACTAAAATGCATGGGAGAATGAAAAGGTCTTTCCCTGGGGTCAAAATGAGCACAATGTAGGAACCAGCTGAACCTCTCTGGGAAGCCCATTCCACAACTGGGGTGCCATGGCAGAAAAGGCCCTCTTCCTAGTAGCCACGCACCTCACTTCCTTTTCCAGGGGCTGCTGAAGCTGATCTTAGGGTCCGGGCATTTGGGTATGGGAGGATACGAGCCTTCAAGTAGCCTGGCCACAAGCCATTTAGTTTAGAAGAGGCTGCTCTCTTGGTGGTCATGCCAAAGAATGGCTACCCCCTTTCCTTGTACTAGGCACATCCTTTAATCCAGAATTCCCCAGCCTGGTGTCTTTCAGATGTTTTGGATTGGAAGTCCCAGCATTCCTGACCATTGGCCATGCCACTGGAGGATGAAGGTGGATGTCAGCAGTACATTAAAAAAACACCATATCAAAATTCTAAAAAAACACATCCATAAATGGGATGGAAAGAACTTGAAGGTGTTTTTTTTTTTTTTTTTTTTTTTTTTTTAAGAACTGAAAGTGGGAGAAAGCAAAATTGACAGATTCATCCATCCAGACCCAAGGCTTTGAGTGCTTTGGCTTTGAAAAGTCTAGGTTTGCTTCCCTGTTTATTCAACCATGTGACTTTTTCTTCTTCTTCTGACAGGTTCCATATAAGAACATAAGAAGAGTCCTGCTGGATCAGACCAAGGGTCCATCTCATCCACCATTTGGTTCACACACGAGCCAAACAGCTGCCCACAGGAAACATACAAGCAGGACAGGAGTGCAACAACATCCTCCCATCCCTGATCCACCTGCAACTGGGATCCATGGGCCTACTGCCTCTGATACTGGAGCTAGCACATAGCCATCAGGACTAGTAGCCATTGGGAGCCTTCTCCTCCAGGAATTAGTCAACTTTGCTTGTGGTATATATAACCATTCCTTCTGTCCCATGGTTGTCTCTGGTCAAATAGGTTTTGATGGTTTTTGCTTGCCACAGACGACTGGGTTCACACAACACGCTAACACTTGATAGTTTATTTTCCAGAACAACCCATAATGAGTTAGTGTGTTGTCTGTGGGATGTCCCCATCACCACCACCATGGTGGGTTATTTCCCCAAGTAGGCCACCATGAGAATGCATGGTCTGCAGTAAGGGTTATTTTACCTATGCTGGGTTAGCGTGCTGTCTGTCGTACTGCATGGGTTATGGAGATCTACCACAGAGCTGCTTGGCAAGAGCAGCCAAAAATGCTGCTGCCTCTCTGCTCTTCTCAAGCAATCTCTATCCCTGCCACAAAGGAAGCTGGGATACCTGTCCAGCTGGGTGGGAGGTTTATAGGAGAAGGGGGTTTGAAATAAATTACTCTGTGTTGCTTGTTTGCCTGATCATCTGACAGGAACACATTAGGTGGTTTGCATAACCACCCACCCAGCATAGTTTGCTGCCCACTATGGGTTAGTAGTATGATGGGATGGGCCAACCCCCTGTGGGTGATGCCCCCTTCAGTGCTCTGTCTCCAATCCCACCAATGATGGGAAAGGTATTTTGTAGGTGGTCAGAGACACTCTAGCATTATGTCACCCATACAGCCTTTCATACTGGGTGCTTCTTGACTAAAAAATACTGCTCATCCTTTTCCGCAATGGATGAGTTCGGATTGTAAACCCAACATTTTAATCTGTAGTTAATGAATGAATCAAATCAATGGCTATTAGCGCTTTCAAAGTTTAATTGAAGGAGCATCCCAGCTACCTTATTCCAGAGCATCACTTACAGCGGCTGTCATTCACTTCAGCTGATCACCATGCCATATGAATTAAAAAGGGCTCACTTTATTCATAAGAAATTACAAATGTCTCAGTTGGGCCTGAAAGCATTAATTGATTAATCAGAATGATGATTTGATGAGTTAATTAACTGCAAATTAAATCATGCTTTCATAGAAATTCTATATGGTAGTGTGTGTGTGTGTTGGGGGTGAGTTTGCCAGTTAATGGGAATGACTGAATGAAACAGAAAGCTTATTCAGCATAAAAATCCAGCTCCTGATTACCAAATTGAATTTAGACAAATGGGATTTAGGCAGGAAAAACTGAAAGAACTCACCTTCTAAGGATGTTTGCATGCTAGTTAAACAAGTTACAGTGCTTCAACATCCTATGATGAATTCTGGAAATAGCATATGCCTTTCAACGAAGTGTATATGTGTGTGTGTGTGTGTGTGTTTTGCACTCATAACAATAAAAAGTTTCAGATTTGGGGGAAGCCATGCCAAACTAGGTTGACAGCTTTTTTCTTCAAGAACTCCTGTGCCTTTAATACCCGTGTGACATGCAAAATATATCCTCAAATGAAATATTTCCCAGAATGGAAACACAGTGATGGATTTCCATATATTGCTAAACACTATGCTGATGTCTTAAAGTCTGACCATAGCTTCTTCACATTGCTTTGGAGTTTGAATATCTTTGCATACATTTATGAAGCCTATCCCATTGTTATTTTAGGAAAGTGTTTTTCAGGCAGCAATAGGGCTTTGGGGGTATATGTGTTAAGACTTGGTTCTGGTTCAGGTAGCCATAACCTCCTGGCCCAGAAGAAGAGCTGATTCTGATCTATATGGCATTCCCCACACCCTCTTCTCAGATCAGGAAGAAGACATTGTTGACATGCTGTTGGAGGCTACCATTGCACAGTGAAGTGGCCATTTCAATGGACATGGATCATCAGTAGCTCTTTAGTTCACTGAGGCCTGGTCTACACATGCAACAGATCTTGATGACAAAGTCCTGGTCTGGTAGAATGGATTCCAATGGTGGCAGCAGCTGCTTATTAGGGCTAGTGGGGCACATGCTCAAGATTCTACTAAGATTGATGGAGGAGACCAGGAGAAGAGCATTTGTGGCACTTGGCAGCTGCACGTCATGCACTGGAGCAAATGGACCAGGGGCTTGTCTATACAGCTTGTTTACCCCGATGTAGCTGCGCATATTCTCATTTTAGGACACATGAGTCAGCCGTCCGTTCACAGTAACATTGCATTTTAACCACAATAATGCACATATTCGCAACAGCGATTTACCACAACTTTTCAATCATCTCTAAGTTTGCTCCACATTATGGTTATGTGTCATTGGGGGAGTTAAACTGCATTTTGACAGGTGGGCAGAGCTTTGAGGGAAGGAGAACATGATTGGCCAGTTTCCTGCTTTCCCACCTATCGGCTGGCTCATTTTTTCACACCGTTTTTAGATTAAACAATCTGATCCTATGGAGGTCCACATAAACAAAGAGGCCGAGACGTGCTGCAATCCTCCTCTACAGCCTCTTTCCTTCTCCCCTGCTCTGGTTTTGCTGTTATATCAATCTGTGGAGCCCCACATATAAACTATATCATTTCACTCACTTCCATAGCATCGTATATCCCATAATGCAACAATGCGCAGGTGCACATGTATAACTGCACTACAAAATAAATCGCTGTTGTTGCTACAGTGTGACGCTCTTTACCTACATTCAAATCAATGAAAAAACAGGTTTATATTTAATGAGGAGCAATCCTGTTGCTTTATAGATGGGGGCCAGGTTGTGAAGGGGATTTCTCTGCAAAAAAAGGGTAGAGGAGAGGCAGAGGGTCACCACCCCATTTGCCCCCCAACACAGAGCCACCTCTGGATTAGGGCTGTGCATGCCCCCCCCCAATCCACTTCTCTTCCAGATTTGCAACTTCCGGATCAGGTCCACTCCGCTTCACTGCGGAGCTCCGGATCCGAATTGGAGCTCCACTTTTCCCCCCATAGACTTGCATTGAAATCCAAAAACACCTACAACTTTTTTTCTGTTAACGTTCGAAATCTCAAACTCGGCACCATGATAGCTTATCCATGTATACACATGCATGCCAAGCCTCAAGCAAATCCAAGTATCCCCTGATTTGGGGGGTAATTTTGAAAATCTGACACCCCATTTTCAGAAATGGGATTTACTCTGACATTTTTACAGATAAAAACTTTGAAGCAGGCACCCTCACAGATGCCATCTAGATCCACATTCATGGCAAGTTTCAAGCAAATCCCATCATCCCCTGATTTTTGGCAGGTTTTTTAACCTTTAAAGCATCACCCCTAACCCCAATTCACACCCCTTTCGATATCTCCGTCAATTTTCATGTTAGAAACCTCAAGTTAGGCACCATGACAGCTGATCCATGTATACACATGCATCCATCAGTCCCTTACATGGAACTCCAAAAAGGGCCTTGGGCACTTTCATAGAATAATATAATAGTAGAGTTGGAAGGGGCCTATAAAGCCATCGAGTCCAACGCCCTGCTCAATGCAGGAATCCACCTTAAAGCATCCCTAACAGATGGTTGTCCAGCTGCCTCTTGAATGCCTCTAGTGTGGAAGAGCCCACAACCTCCTTAGGTAACTGGTTCCATAAAGATGAACAAAGCTCCTGTGGACTTTCATCTAAGGAAGTGGACTTTAGTTTATGAAAGCTTATGCCAAAAAATAGATGGATGACAATTTCACTCGATTCATTTTTTGAATATAAGAACTTACCAAAATTCACAAATGTCTTCTTAAATGGAATGGAAAGAACATGGTATTTTAAAAAAGAAAGACTGTAGGAGAAATCAAAACTGACAGATTTGTCTATCCAGGGCCCAGGGATTTGGGTGCTTAGCTCCTAAACATCTGGATCTGAATACCTGTGAATTCAATCATGATTGTGGTGAATTAGGATAGCCACCCCTCTCTTTTTTTTCTGTTTGGCTCCTCTTTTTTTAGCAGCTACATGACTGGCAGGTATAATCCGCTCCATGCCAGGAACAGCTGTACCTAATGATGGGTGAGCTTTTCCTTTTTGCTTGTTTGGTTATACCAAAATGTGCACATTTCTTTCATAAACTGGAGCAAGACAACTTGAGTTAAAAAAAAATACTGGGGAAGAAAGCAAAAGTGACAGATTTATCTAGTCCTAGGAATATGCTTCTTTACTCCTTTTAACTTCTTCTTCTTCTTCTTCTTCTTCTTCTGATGATGATGAGATTTATACACTCATTCATAAGATAAAGATCGAATTGTTCCACCTGTCCTTCGAGTAGCCCAACAACTGGCATTTGTCCCTGCAAGTTTAGGGACAGTTGAAGGATAGGAGCAGCAACCTCCAGAACTTTGGGGGGGAAGCATTTTTCTACGTATTTTGTTTGTGCTCATTAGGGTGATAAAAGCAGGACAGCCGGTGTTTCATTTTCCCTGTTAGTTGTGACTACCGTTTGTGCCATTCAGGTCAAGCGCAATGCGGAAAGTAAGAAAAATCTGACACTATCATTGATTTGCTCTCCTTGTACTCATGTCATCCCTGTACACTAGAGACAAAGAAATGTGGCTTAAAATTGCAATTAACCAGCTTTGGGGCAGGTGCCTTTCGTTGGCTATTTATTCTTTTCCAACTTCACGTCGTCCTGAAAGCAACACTCATTCATAACATTCATTCATAGCTTTTCTTTTCTTTTTTTTATTCATGGTTTTCTTTTTTTTAAGTTTCACATGTATACATTGCACTTGCCTATCCAAATTCACTTTTGTTAAAAGCTAGGGATGTATGGTTTAAATGCCTCATGGTTTCTTACAAGTTCTGGCTGGGGTCTTGGAAGAATGGTGCCCATCTTTTCCATTCCTGCTCCCTCCCCCAGTTTTTTTTTTAAAGTATTAGCTTCCTTTCAAACATTCTTTAACCTTTAATGTTTTGCAACTTGATGAAAAGAAAAGGTCATTTTGTTCAGAAGGGATGCATCTGTTCTGTAATGGTCTGGATAGCTGCAGAGTTTCAGCCTCACTCCGATCTTTTTTCTTTCTTTTTCTTTTAAAAAAACAACTTCCTAATATGAGCTCTCCATCCCAGATACACACATATGCTGTAATTGTCAAATCAAGCTCTGCTCCAGGTGCTCTCATTTAGGCATATTTCTCAATGGGTGGTAAATCCGGATCTGGGCTATCCCTCTCTAGAATACATTCAAAGTATTCCTGGTAAATCACAGTTCCTATCCTTGCCTTTTGAATAAGGTGTTGATTTAAAAACAAACACACAAACCTGAAGTGCTAGAGTTGTTGTCCTTTAGGATTCAGCACCCTCCCCAAAAGAAGTATGGTTGTCATTAAATCCCGTCTGTCTGTGTTTTGTGGATTGTCAGGCAGCTTTTGTTCCATTGTCCACTCTTTGACAGAATTTGGTGGGGTGGGGTGTTAAAGATGTATGAGAATTTCATTCCTGTTTGCAAATGTGCCCTTGTGCTAATGCACACTTGCATAAATTTAAATCCCCCTTTCCCAAATGTAAAAAAAAAAAAAAAAAACCCAAACCCAGCAGTCTGCGAATCCATGCCTCGTTAAAATCTGATCCGTTGTGGAATCCATAGGTCGGATTCATAGAAATCTGAACTCATTTGAATCCACTGTGGATTTCTCTGACATCCTTTCCCTCCTCTGGTGTTCCTGTAATCCCTCTGAGGAAGGAATGGATGCATCTTGAATCTAGCACCCATCCTTCTGCATGCACAGCAAAGCACCAGGCAATGCACAACTTTGCCCCTGCAGCTACTGGATGTATTGTGAACTGTGGATAATTTATTGTAGGGTAATTGTGGTGTGATTTAACCAAAAGAAATAGGCAACATCCTTTTGTTGTTTTTTAAATTGCTGGAAGAAAGGCAATTGCAGAGTCAATGGATACAGCATAGAGAAAGTTACATTGAGGCTTCTGCAATGGGTGTGAAACTCTGTGGGCATGTCTAGACCAGGCGATATCCCAGGGATCACCCCGGGATCATCCCAGTGAATCCACATGATGCACAGGGGATCCTGGGGGCAGGGAGGGATCCCTCCCTGTCCCCAGGATAGCCAGGATGGCTTTAATCCTGACTTTCCCCATGGTCTCGGGATCGTTCTGAGACCATGGGATGTGTTGGCAGTCATCCTAGTTTCTTCCCAGCTCCTTGTGAGTAAATGCGAGGAGCCATGGACAAGGCATGGGGCACAGAGCTCTTCAGGTGCTTCATGCCCATCAAGGGGGGGGGAAGCGGGATCTTTTTAAAAAACCAAAAACTTACAGTAGCGATGGAGTGTTTGTGTGTTCATTTCCCCCCAAAACATTAAAAAACAAAATGGCGGGCGCAACATCCTCTTCCTCCCGGGACATCGTGCATTGCACGTAGACTGAGGGGAAGGATCTTGCAATCACCATATTGCAAGATCCTCCCCCTCCCCTCCCTAGGTCTACACATGCCCTCTGTGTGTGCATCAGGCATCGGGTACTAATTCTTGCAGTAAGAGTTACAAGCATGACTCTATTTTCATTTGTAGAATGCTGGAGAGATGTACTTCAGATTGCAGATGGTGGCTCACATGAATGAATGTTCCTCTGCACGAACACCCACCAAAATATCCATGCACATAGTAAACTAGATGTCATGGAGAATGGATGTAGCCCAGCCTTCATCCTTGCATGCTCGCGTTCTACATGGAGGGAATCTTAGGAGTATTCAATCACATAAACTCTGAGTGAACTATCAGGGCACTGCCTCAAAAAGAGTCTTGTTTCTTTTTAATGCATTTACTTCATTGTTGCAGGGATGTTACACTGAATCATAGTGTGTGAAGCGGGCTTGGAGGTCATCTTGTCCAACTGCCTATTCAATGCAGGATCTGCAATGCAGGATGCAATTACAGCATCCTTGCCAGAGGGCCATCCATCTTCTGCTTAGATTCTTCCATTGAAGGGATGGGTGAGAAGAACTCCATTTGGTATATTTCTTTGAGAAGAACTTAGCAGAGTTTGCAAATTTCTTCACAGATGAAAGAACTAAATGTTTGAATGTGGGAGAAAGTGAAGTTGTCAGGTTCATCCATTCCCTAGCAGTCTGTTCCAATGTAAATCAGCTCTTACTCTTGGAAAGTGCCTCATAATGTTTAGCTGAAAACTGCTTTCCTGCCATTTCCACTTGCTGCTTGTAGTCCTGTCCTCTGGACCAAGTTTTCTCCATCTTCTTCATGACACTCCTTCATATTATGGAGACTACCATCATGTTTTCCCTTCATCTTTTCTTTTCCAAGCTAAACACTGCTCTTTCAACCATTCCCAGCTCTTTCAACCAACCTTCTGGACCAACAAAGAAGTCTTCTCCATCTTCTGCATGACACTTCTCCAGATATTTGGAGACTGCTATCATGCTTCCCTTTCATTTTCTCTTCCTCAAGCTAAACCCAGCTCTTTCAACCTTCCAGACCCCTCACCATCCCATTCACCTTCCAATGTGTCCTTCTTAAAATGTGGCACTTGGGACTTTACACAGTACCATCAGTGCCATCTGACCAGCACAGAATAGAGTAGAACTGCTATGTCTCATGATCTGGACACTACCCTTCTGTTAATGCACCCTGCCAGATCTACACCTTGTGTCAAATAATTACGAATGTGGAATAAAAAGCAGGAAATAAAACAGTATATGGAATGTGGTTTGTGCCCCAGCACAATCATAGTGATTGTGATTGAATCCTCTGAAGATTCCCTTCATGTAGAAAGCTAGCATGCAAGGATGAAGGCTGGGCTACAACCATTCTCCATGACATCTAGTTTACTATGTGCATGGATGTTTTGGTGGGTGTTTGTGAGCCACCATCTGCAATCTGAAGTATGTCTCTCCAGCACTCTACAAATGAAAATAGATTGCCTGCTATAAAACACTAGTGTAGATCTAGCCTAAGACAGAAGGGCAAGAATTTTTTTTAACATGCCCAATGTTTCTATGTATTTTCAGTTGGAAAATAGTAACAACAACAACAACTCCCCCTCCCATCCAATGCAGACTTCTTCTTTTTTTTCCAATGGAAGACATGTGTTGATTCCCATGCACAAATAAAACTGCATAATGACAAGTGTACATTCTTTCCTACGATTATGAGGATGTTCCTCTAAGGTGTAGATTTTGACTCCAGATAGGTACATGCATACACATACACAAAGATACACACACACACACACACACACCACTCTGTATCTTACACAAAATGCAGTTGATGCTACTCCAAGAAAAGCAGCTACAATAGCAGAGATCAGAAGAGGAGACTTAAATTGATACAATTAATCCCTTGGAAATACAGCAAGAGTATCTTTTCATATTCTTACACAGTTCAAACATCCAGAGAATATGCTTAATTAAAATTTGGCTATACATTTTTAAAAGATAACAAAAAATGAAAGAAATGGGCTAATTATATTGCTCAGCATTCTATTTTTTATTTTTTTTTAATAACACACTTTTCCAGCTTGGGCCAATCCCAGGAGATGCAGTTCTTCATTTATAAGACTGTCCCTGATGGGATTTTAACAAGGGGATATCTTATAAAAGGAAAATATATTTTGAAAGAGGTTCCTTGCAAGGATAAGTGGCATGCTGGATATATCACTATGTAGGACATGTATACCGAAGATGCAAATCTTTCACCTCTAATAATTTCCCATCTTGTTTTTAATCGGTGCGGCAACAGCTCTCTGCCTTTAGCACATCCTCATCCTTTCCCCAACTATCATAAGTAGACGATTTTGAAAATTTGTTTTATTTAATGAACTGAAAGGTTGAGTCTTTTTTTTTTCCTTTTGCGCATTAACTCCCGCTAATATATGATGGTACATATTAATGGTCGTTAATGGGCTAAATGCTCTTTTTCACAGAAAGCCCATAGGAGAAAGAATGAGGGGGGAAATATCCGAGATAATTTCACTGAAAAATGGTTGCTGTGTTCTCCCCTCAGGGCACAGAGCTACGAAGGTAAGAGGTTGTCTACGTCGGAAACATGCCGGTGTGGGGAGAGATTTGGGAGCCGAGAGGGGAGACGGGCACTTTTCAAAAACTGCTGGGTTGGGAAAACCCAGTGTCTGCAGGGAAATCAAACTAAAGTCCCATTGCTTTTGAGGCATTCCTAGAGAAGGCTTGTCTTGCTGCTGTAACACCTGAACATCCTTCTCCTCTTTCTCCCTGCTTTCAGTCAGTACTGGGATCCTCCTCAGCTTCTCACTGCCTGAAGAAGGATGAAAAAAGGGGGGAAATGGAAAAGGCACCTCTGCTTGGCAACTGCATTGCAGCTCACCCTCACCTCTACTCAATGTGCGTAGAAGGAAATGAGGAGCAGAACAGGACACTTTAGCCTTTATGAGCTTTATTAGACGGACTGTAGCTCAGTGGTAGAGCATATGCGTTGCATACAGAAGGTCCCTGGTTCGATCTCTGGCATCTCCAGGTAGGGCTGGAAAAACTCCTGCCTGAAAGCCAAGAGAGCTGCTTCCAGTCAGTGTTGACAATATGGATGGATAGACCAAGTCTCTGACTCAGAATAACCCAGCTTCCTATGTTCCTAGGATTCTGTAAACCCAACCTGCTACATGGGGCCCATTTTGTATTTGTATTCTTTTTTATTTATTTTTTAAAAATCACTCTTGATGTCTAGTTAAAAGTGAGGATTTTGTTTGTTTCGTGGTGGTTTTTATATGTACCAAACTGTTCCAATTTCTTCATAGACACAATGGAACTTGACATTTTTTGTCTTCCTTTTTAAAGAATGTGGGAGAAACCAAAAATGACGAAGTGGTGTAGGGCTTTGAGAGCTCAGCTCTTAAAAGTTTGAACACCTGTCCATTCAGCCACCACTCCCCACAGGGTATTTTTAACAGCTATTTGGCACCTATGGGCTGTGGCCCGTGCAGATGGGTGAGGATTTTGTTAAAAAAAATAAGAGTGTATGAAAACTTACAAACCTCTTCACATTTGAAATTGGAAGATTTTCCAAAAATTGAATGCAGGAGGAAGCAATACTGGCACATTCCTTTCTTCCTATATGTTCTTTTTTTCTGTTGTACTCTTACTCTTCTTCACCCTTTCTCCTTATCGTCCTCCTTTCCCTCAACCTTCTGCTTACCTGGTCATATCTCTTTTTGTTGACACAAAATGTTTAAAGAAAAGACAACTCAAGTTAGGTTGATCCATGAACCAAGTTTGGGTCCTGGCCCAACTGAAATCCAATGTTGTAAAGGATGTGGCTATTTCACTGTCTCACCTCTCCCATTGTGAGGCTTTGGTCAAAATATATGATAAATCCACCTCAGGTTTTGCTTTAAGAGGAATCTGATTGCCCAACTAGCTGCGGTGTGAAACCATCACGATAAAGTTTGGCCAGTCTTAAATTATGTTCACTTATCTTGAAATTCTTATGGATACACTGCCTGGGCAGTACACTTCAAAGTACACTTTACCTCAGACTTCACCTTACAGAGGTGGAAACTGAAACCGATATTATTCAAAATAAGACATTTTGCTGCCTCAGGCAGACAGAACATAGCACCTCCCTATACATATATCAAGACACTGACAAGTTATTTTGGCACCTGAGGTAATAAATAAATAAATATCCCACAAGTGCTTTCCCCTCTCTCTGGAAGTAAACCCTCAACTTTACCTTTTCTTGATAGGGATATGGTTGAGCAAGGCTGGCTGGGAAATGAAGACTTTTTCTCTCTAAACATGTATAGGATTGTGTCCTTGGTGAGGTAATATTTAAGGGCATTCACATGTTATAATAATTGCATTGTAGCTTTATATTTGACTCCTCGCTCTCCTTTATTCCTCATATTGAGGCAGTAGCTAAATCTTGTCGATTTTTCCTGTATAATATTGCCAGGATTCGATCATTTTTGTCTGTCTCTTCCGCCAAGACGCTTGTTCATGTATTGGTTATTTCTCGGTTGGACTACTGCAACCTTCTTCTCACTGGCCTTCCTTCTTCTCACATCAGTCCGTTGGTTTCTGTTCACCACTCTGCCGCAAAGATCATCTTCTTGGCTCGCTGCTCTGACCATGTTACTCTGCTTCTGAAATCTCTTCATTGGCTTCCAATTCACTTCAGAATCCAATATAAACTTCTCCTGTTAACCTTCAAAGCTTTTCACGGTCTAGCTCCTTCCTATCTCTCCTCTCTCATCTCACACTATTGCCCCGCTCGTGCTCTTCGCTCCTCTGATGCCATGTTTCTCGCCTGCCCAAGGGTCTCCACTTCCCTTGCTCGGCTCCGTCCATTTTCTTCTGCTGCCCCTTACGCCTGGAACGCTCTTCCAGAACATTTGAGAACTACAAGTTCAATCGCAGCTTTTAAAGCTCAACTAAAAACTTTTCTTTTTCCTAAAGCTTTTAAAACTTGATGTTGTACAGACTTTATACTGTTAGTTTTACCCTACCCTGTGCCTGCTTACCCTACCCTGCGCCTGTTTGCATTCTCTTCCCCTCCTTATTGTTTTACTATGATTTTATTAGATTGTAAGCCTATGCGGCAGAGTCTTGCTATTTACTGTTTTACTCTGTACAGCACCATGTACATTGATGGTGCTATATAAATAAATAAATAATAATAATAATAATAATAATAATAATGAAAACAAGACCACTTGGATATCATTCCATAACAGAATTTACTTGTGGGACTGGAAACAGCTCCCTAAACAGCAGTCTGAATAATGTCAGACACAAAGGGACAACATTAACCCTATTCTTTCTCCCCAATTCCCCCCTTTTTCTTTTCTTTTTCTTTTTTACAGGAGGGATTGTGGCCATGTGGGTCACACAGAGTGTCACATAAGCAGTTCTGTTTTTAAATGGCTACCAAGCCACAATTGTGAGGTATTAACTGAGTGTTGGGAACCAAGGAGAAATATATCAGCACTTATTTTTATGTTATTAAGTGACTGGAAAATTGCCTACTCCTTCACGGCCGCAAAAGATGCCCAAATGCCAGTCCCACAAACTTCTGTAAACAACTAATATCTTATAACCTAAATGTGTGGGAATTAAATCAAAATCGGATTAATTCCATGTAGTTTGTCAATATTCTCCTTCATTTCCTTTCAAGAGTCCTACAGATGTTTTGCCTGAGCATAAACTGGCCTGTTTTTATTTGTTGTTTTAGCTGACATTTTCTGGCCTATTCACAAATCCAAGCCTTTCAAAGTTGTAGCATTTGTGGATTGGATTTTCATGTTTCTTACCAATAAGTATTCGGTGTTCTCTCAGGCTCATATAGTAAAGGGGCACAGGAAAAGTAAACGGCCTTTTACTTGAAAGTGTTTTTTCTTTCCATTATCCCTCCTAAGCAAGCGAATAAATAACCCTTCCTTTATAGATGTAGATGGCTTGCCAAAGAACAGCTTGGCAGTTCGGATTCGCACAGCAAAAAGCGGATAACATCCTTGAGTGCAGCTGATAAGAGCAACAATTTACAAAGCACAGGATCTGTTATGCAGTCAAAGCTTTATTACCATGACTCCAGTGTTACATCCACAACACAGAAGGGTTAATCACTGGATCAGTTTGCAGCTGGTGGGTGCTCCCTGGGGAATCTAGCAATAGACTCCTCTGTGTAGAACGAGGTCATGCGCTATCTTCAGGTCAGCAGGCCATGTGATAAAGGGACTCTGAAACTTCCAACTCCTATGAGACACAGGTGCCAATCCCATTTTGTGGTCGGCTTGCTGTAGAGCTCGCCTTGTGGTTTTTAGCTGTCTCCCTCACAATGCATGCATAGCCCCGTGGCGTATAATTGGAAAGCGGTCCTTTCAGAGTTGCAGGTCAGACTCAAGTTTTCTGAACTGGCAGTGGTGGGCTCGGTTACTGGGACAGCTATTCCTGAAGCTTTCATAGGCACTGTTCTGTCTCTCTCCATTATTTTCTGCTCCCTGCTTTTAAAGGACCTATAGTTGCCTTTCCCCAACCTGGTGCCCTCCAGATGTTTTGGACACCCATCAGCTCCAAGTATCTTAGCCAATGAACAGAGTTGATGGGTGTGTTTTTAGTTCAAAGCATCAGAAGGACATCAGGTTGGAGAAGGCTGGCCTATGCTGTAGTTTAGGGGTTCAACCATTTCAAGGGCACCTCATTTGACCTAAAGTCACAGGGCATATATTCCCACCACAATATTCTCTCTTTCTTTCTTCTTCTTCTTCTTCTTCTTCTTCTTCTTCTTCTTCTTCTTCTTCTTCTTCTTCTTCTCTCTCTCTCTCTCTCTCTCTCTCCATTTTCTTTACTTTTGAATTTACTTTTTTTATTTATTAAAAGCATTTATTTCCTACCCTCCTGCTTTAATAGGAGGCACTCAAAGAAATAAGATTAAAAAGAAAGAAAGAATCAAAACCCGAAAATCAATAAAACACCCAAACTTTGAAAATGCAGCAGATCATATAAATGATAGCAAAGAGACATGAAAGAAGTCAAGAAACAAACAACAAATATCGAACAAAAAACAAAAGCAGGTCTTCGATCTTGTTCAGAACGTCAAGAGACTTGGTCGGAATGTCATCAGGGAGGGAGCAACATGGCCCTCCCAGGGAAAGCTTTACAAGGCTTAGGTAGAGTAACAAGGAAGGCCTTATTTTTTGACCCAAGCAAGCAAGCTTCAGCTATTAGCAGGATATGCTATTGGGCCTCTCCAGATGACCACAGAGATGTTCATTAGTAGAAGGCAATCCTTTTGGTATCTTGTTTCTAAATCATTTTGGGCCAGTCTGGCACAATTAGTTTTCTGCCCTGGTAAAGGACAAGTTCTCCATCTCCATTCCATGTGCAGAAGTTAACCAGACTGACAATCCAATCTCACTTCAGCACTGGTGATAGGACAGCATCCTCTCATGCACTTGAGGGCAGAAGGCTAAACTAAGGGATGCAGGGCAAGTTTTGTGGCATATGTTCTCCAACAAATCACCACCAATTTTCAAAGTATACATTAGAGCCTATGCTGTAGGTATGGAGTGAAGAACCATGGGTCAAATCTAGCCCACCTGGAGTCCCAGTCTGGTTTTCTGGGGTTCTCCATATGTCCATATCCCTTTTCTCAGATCACCAATTGTCTAGCGGCTTTTGTGCAGTTCCCCACCACCACTCAAAATGCCTCTCCTAGTTACTGGCAGTAAGAGCTTTAATATGCTGGTATTTTTGGCCTCACCCCTTTTGTTTATGGCCCCTCCCACCACTGGAATGTTCACCCAAGATGGAATGAAGTCCAAAACGAAATTCTGCTCTTGGGTGGGCTGAAAGAGCTTCAACACCCCCATGTGATACGCTAATATGCCCATCAACAGCAGGAAGCAGAAAACAATGACCCTGTTCAGATGACACACTAAGCCATTGTGGTTAAGGATATTGGGCTAAGCATTATAGCTTAGCATGTCATGTGAACCATTCCTAACCATGGCAGCTACATAACCACAGTGAGAGGGTGCTATTGTACCATGTCCTGCTTTGTTGGTCCCTGGCTGGCAGCTAGTTGGCCACTATGTGAACAGAGCGCTGGACTAAATGGACCTTCAGTGTGATCCAGCATGATTCTTCTCATGTTTATTTATTATTTATTACTTTTTTATACTGCCAAATAGCCGAAGCTCTCTGGGTGGTTCGCAAACTTGCTCACTAACCATTTGTTGCAAAAGGGTTAGCAGGTTAACCATGGTTTAGCATGCTGTCTGGACAGGGCCAATAAGGGAAGGGAAGAAAGAAAAGTAGAATGAGTAATAGCGAGGGACAGAAAAGAACAATGAAATGATGAAAGATGCATGTAGACAAGGTGTAAGTGTTAAAAGTAGGTTCCCTGTTCAAGATGGCACCCTAATCTGAAAATTTTAGGTATAATTCATCTGGTTAGGATAAATGTTCCCAAGAAGACCCCAATCGATGCCAAAGATGTTTTGGACAGACACATCCCAACCTCAATTAGGTATTCTACATCAGTATGATTCTTGTCATGATTTCCCCATCATACATAACATATACCCTTGCTTGAAACATACAGGAGGAGGGGAGATCCTAAGCTATAAAGTCAGTGTACCCAGCATCACAAGGGTCGGGTGTGTTAGAAGTATCTGATAGAAAGCCTGAATTTCTCAAGGGAATAGGCACAGGGCATAAGCCATCAAGCGCCATTGCTTAGCAACTTGAATGGTGCTTTTGGGCTGAAGTGACTGGTATTCAATGGTGTACTGCTTAAGAATCTGGGGGGTCCATTTAGCCACAGCCTATTCCATCAATGGGCAACCTCCAACCTGTAGACCTAATCTGGCTCATGAAGGTTGCCCAACTGGCCTGCAGAAGCTTCAGCTCCATCTGAGGGCCCCTCCCCTCCCTATACCACCTGTAGACTGATTGTCTTCCTCTATGCACTTTGTAATATCACACCCTGAGCCAACTAGAGTAGGAGCCATCAACACATCCAATGACATGGAAGTCCAGCCATTAGTTATACATTGGGTATAGCTTCTCTGCCCCTTTTGTGTTTTGTTTCACAAGCATCACTCAGCGAGAGTTAGGCAACTGGGATTTAATCCTATCTATAGATAGATATAGATAGACACATCCAGTTACATAATAAGGGGGAGACTATCAAAACATCAAATTAGCAACCCTTTAATCCTGAAATGTGTGTTCCATCTTCAAAATGGTGAGCACCATCAATGAAATGACATTCATTTTAGGAGCAAACCACTCCGACTGATCTGCTGAAATCCAAGTCCCTAATGTGAAAGATGTGAGTTTATTGGGAAGGTGTCTCTCTCTATTTATAATTTCTTTGCAAGACACATTTCTAGTTCTTCTTCTTGTTGTTTTACAAATATATCATGCCCATGTCAAAACATGTATATGGAGCAAACTTTGCCAATAGTTTTAAAGATCCTTTAAAATATAGAAAACAATCAATACAGATGGTCTGGCAAAATAAATAAATAAATGTTTCTGTACTGGAAGGTGGGTCCAGTTCAGGGGGCAGGTACTGTCCATTTCTCGTTCATGCAGCTACCCCTCTGCAAGGATGGGGCCCTCCCTCCCCCCCAAGCTTCAAATCACTGGGGAGAAGGTAATTTAAGCTATACTTGATGTAACCTATACATCACTGTCTTCTAGGCCAGCTTTAAAATTAAACTCTGATGTACAAAGTTAAACAAAAATGAGATAAAAATTGGCAGGGGTTGAAGAGGGTCAAAGTAGTCAAAACAGAAGGTAGACTATTGCTTCTTTTGATTTATGTTATTCTGCACGCTAGGAAAAAAAATAAAATTATAAGTCTCACTGAGACTTTTTTCACTGAAAATAATGCATTCCTAATTTGCTTTCTATAGACTACCAGGCCTTTGATGTGGAAGATGAAGAAATAAAATTACAAAGAAGAAGAAGAAGCAATGAGGTGGTGAGGGGTGGAGGGAAGAGAGAACATAAATCGTAGCTGGGTTATTTTTTAAATAGTTTGTAAAAAGTAATTATGCTTTAACTATCATTTAAATACA
Organism: Elgaria multicarinata webbii; assembly: GCF_023053635.1. Classification (NCBI taxonomy): domain Eukaryota; kingdom Metazoa; phylum Chordata; class Lepidosauria; order Squamata; family Anguidae; genus Elgaria; species Elgaria multicarinata. The sequence goes on from NC_086184.1 coordinate 15,485,884, forward strand.
CATAAACATTTACATTGAGAGATTTGTTTGAATTCTTAGATTTAGGGTATTGAATATTAAAACATATGTGTGATGATAGAGAATCATTATCCAGAGTCATTTGGTTGTGTCTTCTGTCTACACCAGTATCCCACACTGCTGATGCCAATTCCCTTTACCTGAACACCACTGTTTCTTGTAAAGTGATGCCATAGGATTGCTTCATATGTGCCAAGACAGGGATCATTGGGACACCAGGTTGCAACACAAGCACATGGATGTTGAACAGTTTTTGGGTGGATAGCTATCCTGACCCCACCCCCAAAAAAGAGGAATGGTGTTTTGGCATGGTTAAAATCAATGACATGAAAGGCAAGTCAACGGTACTGAACTTAATGTAATTATCTCTCACATTTATATCCTACCATTCCTCAGAGGAGAACAAGATAGTATAAACAGGAGCTATCCTGTTTTATCCTCACAACAATCCTGTGAGGTGGGCCAAGCTGAAAGAGTGTGTGACTCCCAAGTCACTCAATGAGCCTAATGTCCAAACATGGATTTGAACCTAGATCTCTCCCATGCCAGTTCGACACTTTAACCACCACATCACATCAACTCTTATTTATTCTAACAGAAAGCAAATAAAGATCTAAAATCTTCACAGGGAATTATTGTAACATCCGTTCCCTGAAATGTTCTTTCTCTTTCTCAATTTTATTTTTAAAGAAAAAAAATCTTTGAAGGAAAACTGTAATCATAAACAGATCAATGAAGATTTTAATTGGAATTCCATTCTGCAAGAAGAAAGCTTCCAAATCCAACACACATGAATGGCAACATCTATGAATTGGAGCTGAGGAAATTGGACTGTCTAAGATTAGTGACTCATTATACTGAGCTTGAATGTGCAGATTCTCGACTCTGCGTCTACTCTACATTTATGCTTCCTTTTTTATAGTCTCCAAAATCTCCAAGGTTTGTTTTCCTTCTGTTATGCTTCTACCCGACTATGGGTGGTTCTCCTTCTCCTACCCAACTATGGGTGGTTCTCCTTCTCCTACCCAACTATGGGTGGTTCTCTTTTGTATCTTGTCAAGAGAGCAGGGCGCCTTCAGCTTCAACTGTTGCAGGTGGAGAAGGACGCATAGAATAAAGATGCAGACATCAGAGCTTGGGATAAACTAGGGCCTCTTTATTGAAGCAATTATGGAGATACAACCCCTCCCTGGATCTGCATGTGAAAATGCAGGAATCTATGTGTCCTTACCTCAGGAAACTTGCCCAGCTTTATGGGTGAGCCACTCTCCAAAGACAGGAGTCAGGTAAAGCCGGCCCCTTTCTTATGTGACACTTTGTAAGTGTGGGGAGACCACCCTATTCCACCTCCGCTCACTGCCATAACAGCAGCAAGTAGGTGAAGCAGGAGGGTCTCCAAAGGCATACCATATCCTGACACGGGAGCCGCATAACCCCCAAGGAGCAGGTCCTCCAGCTATGCCAATCACCAAAAGGTGTTAGAGTGCTCACCATCCTTATTCTAATATAGCAAATTCCTGCACATCCCTACAACAAATCAACCTGTTTATCCATCCTCCTCAATCTAACTTCCAGTATAGAGTAGGCAAAAACCTATTCACCCTTTTGTGGGATGAAAAATCCCATACTAGGTGGTGGGAGGGAGGGTGAAACCGAAAGAGGCTGATGCTTGATGGGGCTGGCCTTTATAGGCTCTGCTCCATTCTTGCCTCATGTGGCACACATGTACTGACTCATGAAGTGCCTTATTCTGCTCCTCCTCACCCTCAACAGCCGTTTTCCTGCCCAAGCCATCCCAGCTGGGCGGGTACCGGATTTGTGATGAAGAGGGAATTTCACCAGGTGTTGCATGCATACGAATGACGCCCTGCTGAAATTGCCTCTTCATCACAACTGTTGAAGATACCAAACATAAAGCTGCCTTTTTCCAGGCCTGAGGTTCTGCAGCCCTCCTCTATTTTCATAGAAGTTGTACCCTCTGACCTAAAAGCCCCACTACTGGATGCTGAAGCAGCCAATGGTGGTTACCCAGTGGTCACGGGAAGACATTCTGTGCAAGAACGTGGCCTTTTAGTTCAGAGATTTTGCTCCAGCATTGCAAGGTTCCAAGGCTGAATCTTGGCGTCGGGTAAGCCCTGATGATCCATTCCAGGGTGGTTAAATTTCTAACCTGGGAAGATTCTTATTTATGCCTGGATGTGGGCAGAAATAAATATTGTATGCACTGCCTGTAATAAAACATAAGCTTAAGTTAAATGGCAGAGAGGGGGGGGGAAGGAGCCTGACCATGAATGTGTTTTAAGGAAGAATGCCCTAATTTCTACCGCTTTGCTTTCATTACGCTGCAAAGCATTACAAGCCAATGCTGTTTCCTGAAGAAACCTTCCGATGGCAGGCTGCTTGAACAAGATGACTGTTTCTAATGATCAACAGCTGCCTCTGTGGTTTTTCGCAGTCTAGTGATTCATGTCTTTTGCCCAGAAATGATCAGTGGAACAAATGTTTGCTTAGATATATTACAGAGGAACAATTGGGAGGAGGGTGGAAGGGTGGGTGTGCGGAATAGGAGACAGTTTAATGGAAACGCGTTGTTCAGTTATCTGATAGTTTGACAATTAAGCTAAACTAGTCATGGGAAGTAAATTGGAAAAAAGCACCATATATAAAGGAGAAGAAGTTAGAATAGTGCCGTTAATAGTGCGGGAAAGTTTAGTTTGAGTCTGGTTTACATTTCATACATAGCAGCTACTATTAAACACATACATTTTCTAAGGTTTCTGTTTAAATCTTAGCATCCATGAATGATTTGTTTCATACTTCTGGCCCACCCTTCCTTTCCTTTCAGAGTTGCCAAGCAGCCTGCATTTTCCTGGTTCACAGGGAAGAATCATTCTGTTGAGTAGCCAGTACATACAAGTAGTGGGAACTGCAATAAAATGTTGCAGGGCCCCAGCCAGCCTTGCCCCTTAACTACTCCATTCCATTTACTCGCTGCCTAGTTTTCCATCCTCAAACTCCCCAATAGTCAGCCAGTATCCTGTGACTTCATTGGGCTGTATTGGCGTTTCCCATCACCACATTGAGCATGCCCTCAAGATAGTTTCGTACTTTTGCAAATCTTCAGATTCCGCTAGGCCTGCTGATAACTCTGTCTTGAGTGGGTTGGCGCTGTGTTGGGTAGTTGCATAAATGATGGCACTCACCATCTGAACATCAGAAATATTTTATTTTATTTATTATTGCATTTATATGCATATATGCCTAGCTCACCTCTTAATGACTCCCAAGGCACCGAATTGCATTTTAAAACAACAGAACTAACATGTTAGAAATAACAAACGAATAAAATAGAACAGAAAATGAGCAAAACAGACTCTGTCAGAGAACAGCAGTAAAATGATAATGAAATCGGATTCCGTTAAAAGCTGGACAGTATTAAAAAAGAAAAGAGAATTAAAAACTGCCACATGCAAGTATCCTGCTGGATCAGTGTGGGTGCAAAATTATTGATTATATTTATATCCTGCCTTGCTTCAGTAATGCTCAACATGGAATATGTGATAGTTCTATGAAGTTCTCCCAGCTAGGATTCTAATGTATCCAAGTTATTTTAAAATGCAAGTTGTGGCAGCATGTCTCCGGAATACTTTGTCAGTAGCTTGACATAAGAACATAAGAAGAGCCCCGATGCTGGATCAGACCAAGGGTCCTTCTAGTCCAGCCCTCTGTTCACACAGTGGCCAACCAGCCATCGGCCAGGGATGAACAAGGCAGGACATGGTGCAACAGCACCCTCCCACCCATGTTCCCCAGCAACTGGTGCACACAGACTTACTGCCTTGAATACTGGAGATAGTACACAACCATCAGGGCTAGTAGCCATTGATAGCCTTTGCCTCCAGGAATTGATCCAACCCCCTTTTAAAGCCATCCAAATTGGTGGCCATCACTACATCTTGTGGTAGTGAGTTCCATAATTTAATCATGCACTGTGTAAAGAAGTACTTCCTTTTATTTCTCCTGGCTCTCCCACCAATCAGCTTCATGGGACGACCCCAGGTTCTAGTATTTTGAGAGGGGGAGAAAAATGTCTCCCTATCCACATTCTCCATACCATGCATAATTTTGTACACCTTTATCTTGTTTCCCCTTAGCTTCCTCTTTTCCAAGCTAAACAATCCCAGTTGTTGTAACCTTCCCTCACAGGGGAGATGCTCCAGCCCTTTAATCATTTTACTTGCCCTTTTCTGCACTTTTTCCAACTCTATAATATCTTTTTTTTAGGTGTGGTGACACAGTATTCTAAGGCCGTTGCTAGATGAGGACTTAGCCCGGTGTGAGGCCCGGGCTCCCTGCTGTGCATGCAGATGACGCACAGGGGATCCTGGGGTCAGGCCGGGCTAAATCCTCCCTTGACTCGGGATAACCGGATCCGCTTATGGCCCGGCTTTTCCTCAGCCCTGGGCTGAGCCTGGGGCTGCGGAAGGTCTAGCTACTTCCGTGGCTTTTCCCAGCTGCTCGCTTACACGCAAGTAGCCGGGAGAAGCCGTGCACTGGGCACAGCACTCCATAGGAGCGCTGTGCCCATCGGGCTGGGGGGTGAATCACAGGGGGGGGAGATGGGGGCTGGGGGAAAGAGCGGATCTGGCAGGAGAGATGGGGGGAAGAGCAGAGCCAGGGTGGGGAGATCACGGAGGGGGGTGCGCAAAGGGGGCATCGGACATGGAAGGTGGGTGATTGTGTGGGCATGGCGAGGGGGCTGGCGAGCAGGCAGGGGGGCATCAGACATGGCGGATGGGGGGAAGAAGAATGGGGCCAGGGCAAGGAGATTGGGGACAGGCTAGCGAGCAGGGGGTAGACATGGTGAGCGGGGACGGGTGAGCGAGCGGGGGGCGGACATGGCGAGCAGGGATGGGTGAGCGAGCAGGGGGTGGACATGGCAAGCGGGGGGAGGACGGGCGAGCGAGTGGGCAGGGGGGCATCAGACATTGTGGGGGGGAAATCAGGGGCAGGGGGAGCGGGGAACCCTTAATTTATTTATTTTTTAAAAAAACCTTACCTTTCCATTGGTGCACTCCTGCGCACATGGCCGTTTAATTAAAAAAAATGGAGGACGCGACGGGGCTTTCCCTTTCCCCGTCACGTGTTACAGGTAGAAAAGGGCAATGGCCCACACTAGCTGTAGCGTGGCCTCACCCCGACTCCCCACCGAATTATCAGGTAGGTCTAGCAAGGCCCTAAGTGTGGTCGCACCATAGATTTGAATAAGGGCAGTATGATAATAGCCATTTTATTCTCCTACTTCACAGGGTTGGAGATAGAGACTCCTGTTTGATCCATGCTCCATGGCTTCCCAATGGGTGACTGGAGCTGTCAGTGCTCATTACCAAGTGGCCATTTGCAGACGCTCAGATTCAGGAACACATGCAAGCGTCCTGCTGGATTTGTGGATTAAGCGGGTGCAAATTTGTTTATGATTGATTATATATCCTGCCTGGCTTCTGTAATCCTCAACATGGAATACATAATTGATCCCTGAAGTTCTCCCAGCCAGGCACTGACCATACCCAGAATGCTTAGCTTCAGAGCCATCAGGGGACTGCCTTATATGCCTTCATCAGACCATGCAATGTAAGGAAACCAACCAACGAAAGCAAGTAACCAACCATCCAGCAATATTTCAGCCTCCTGCTTCTTGTTTGGTCTTTTCAAAATTAACGGTTTTAATTTTGAGAGAAAAAACTCTGCACATCATCTAGAGCAATAGCGTTGGTGAGAATCAATACGCTATTCTTTAATGGTGCTTATAGGAAGAGTATCCACAGTTCTGTTGCTAATGACGAATATTCGGCAAATAGAAGAACAATGCACGAAACACCTATTTGTTGCCCAAGGACTACAGCAGTAACCACAGGATTCTTTTAACGCCAATGAGCCGGTGCCAATTTTCCAGGATTAACTCACCATGTGGCTTGTTCTTGTGGTTTTTCATGTTGGTTGGAAAGAAGAGGAGGGGAAGAGAGAGGATCGAATTGCCCTCGCTGCATGGATTTCTGGTGGGTATCCAGATGAACGAATCCACTGGAGGAATGAGCAGGTGCGGAGGTTTAATTATACCCTGTGTGTTGTGAGGGAGAAGTGAACTTCCCAGTTCTTTCCCATGTGGAGGTAAGGTGTTATCTGTCCTCATCAAACGAAAGGGGAGAGCAAGGACAAGGCATTGGGAGGGAGAACGGGGAGCAGATGAGAAGCAGATCAGCAGAGAGCCATGGCCTGTAGAACAACATGCAACAAATCAATGGCATGCCATTAATTGATAGCACACCAAGGGATCATCGCATGCAACTGACTGGCAAGAGGATCCACACAGGCAAAAGGAAGCTGTTCTTCCCACAGCAAATAATTCATATAGAGGATGCTATTGGGTGGTACAGAAATGCGAGAAATATTTATTTATTTATTGCATTTCTATACCACCCAATAGCCGAAGCTCTCTGGGCAGTTCACAAAAATTAAAAGCATGAAAAGCACAGCAAAACAACAAACAGTCTAAAGACACAAATACAAAATATAATCTAAAAAGCACAACCAGGATAAAACTAGATTAGAAGCGGAGAATCAGAAGCGAATTGGCCTGCTCCGCCTTGCCCAGAGGTGGAGTAGAAGCGGACCGGGGACCCGTAGAAGCACGGCGAAGAGAAGCGCCCATACGCGGAGCGCTTCTCTTTTCGCGGACCGATCCGATCGCCATTTTGAAAAATTTCGCCTATAGGATTGCATTGCGGAAAAGAATAAGGGATAACTGTGTTGTTTTTAAAGCTATCTTTCTGAAACTTCTTGTGCTTAGAGTGTCATGGCTGGGGGTCATTTTGAGCCTACTCTCAGCTCTCTGTGTGTTGCGGTTCGCTTGCTAGAATTTTTGGAAAAATTGGGTAAAACAGCAGGAAAATGTACCTTTTTCGAAGGGCTGAGGGGCAGAGTCAACTCCCGGTCATGATCACATGATCCCAAAGTTGGAGGAGGGGATAGGCAAAATGGGTAACTTGGGATTCTGGGAACTTCTCTTTCTTTGTCTGAACGGACTTTACCCAGTGTTTTTTAAAACAGTAGCCCCACCAAATGCACAAACACAACCTGAAATCACATACTAAGCCAATAATAAGAGATAGAAAACACAGCACTGCTCCCCATCCTAACTTTGGGGAACAACTGAATAGATGTGGTGCAAGGGGATGAGCTCCCCTAGGGCATGGACGTGCCCTGTGCACTCTCCTGTCCTTGGAGGGCCATCAGAGCCCTCCAAAGGTAAATCACTGGAGAGAATGCCTATCATGAGTTGAAGTGATCGTTTGCTTCTTAAAGACTGGTACCTAGACAGGACCAGTCAAATTGGCAGATGATTCCCCCTCCCCTTGGGCACGTCCACTCCCCTCTTACTGGTAAAAGACAGATATAGCCTTTAAAAAAAATTCTTCTTGTTGTTTATTCAGCAATACTGCTGCTTTTAATTCCACCCCTCCTTTGTTTATTTATTTATTTATTTATTTATTTATTCCATTTTATATTCATTACTGGCTTTGAAACTATCCTTGGCTCACTTCCTTCTGCCCCCAGAAATGTCTGCTGCCTGCCTGCTTTCCCTCCCTCCTCCCCTGCCCACCTTGCAGGGATGGTTTTTGTGTGTCTTGCTTTGACTCAGGGGAGAAGTCCTTCCTGTGCTCAAGTTCCAAATCAATTTTTCAAGTGTGGAAGAAGATTCATATTTAGGTTTATCTCTACTCCCCAATTCATGGCATGTTGGGATTTCTTTTGAAATGGGCCCATTGAGCTGTCTGCAGATACTGGGGTGTCCGACTTTCATAAAATCCCCCAAAATCCAGGGATGATGGGATTGGCTTGAAACTTGGCGTCCATGTGGACACATGGGTAAGCTGTCATGGGACCGAAGGTGAGGTTTCTGACATGCAAATTGTAGCATGGGACTTGATTTGGGGTGAGTTAAAAGGTTAGAGCCCCGCCAAAAATCAGGGGATGATGGGATTGCCTTGAGTCTTGGCATGCATGTGTATCCCTGGATAAGCTATCATGGTGCCAAGTTTGAGATTTCTAACATGCAAATTGACAGAGCTATCAAAAGGGGTGTGAATGGGGTGCCCAATTTTCAAAAATTCCCCAAAAATCAGGGGATTATGGGATTGGCTTGAAACTTGGCATCCATGTGGACACATGGATAAGCTATCATGGTAGTGATTTTGAGGGTTCTAACATGAAAATTGACAGAGCTATCGAAAGGGGTGTGAATTGGGGTTATGGGTGGTGCGTTAGAGGTTAGAGCCCCGCCAAAAATCAGGGGATGATGGGATTGCCTTGAGTCTTGGCATGCATGTGTATCCCTGGATAAGCTATCATGGTGACAAGTTTGAGGTTTCTAACGTGCAAATTGACGGAGCTATCGAAAGGGGTGTGAATGGGGTGCCCGATTTTCAAAAATTCCCCAAAAATCAGGGGATGATGGGATTGGCTTGAAACTTGGCATGTGTGTGTATACCTCCATGAGGTGTTATGGTACCAAACTTGAGGTTTCTAACTTTAACAGAAAAAAAGTTGTATACTTTTTTAGCTTTCAATGCAAGCCTATGGGGGGGAAAAACTGAGCTCCGATCCGGATCCGGAGCTCCGCAGCAGAGCGGAGCGGACATAGGCGGAGCGGAGGCAGAGCGGAGTGGCCCAATCCGCAAATCGCGGATCTGGAAGAGAAGCAGAGCGGGGGGTCCGTGCACACCCCTAGATAAAACCACACAGCAGAAATTGATATAGATTAAAATATGGAATTAAAACAGTAAAATTTAAATTTAAGTTAAATTAGGTGTTAAAATACTGAGAAAATAAAAAGGTTTTCAGCTGGTGACTGGAGGAATACAGTGTAGGTGCCAGGTGAACCTCTCTGGTGAGCTCATTCCAAATCCTTATCAAAAACTAACTAAATTCTAACCCATCTGCATGGGCCAAATTCAATAGGGGAGACAGTATGGTAAGTGGGTGCAGTGTCAACCAAATTCAGCACCACAAACATGGCTGAATGCACTGGGATTTAAAGCCAGGTTGTTAAGAGCTAAGAGCTCAAAGCACTGTGCCCGGATGGACAAATCTGACCATTATAGTTTCTCCCACATTCCTCATTTTGTTGTTTTTGCTTTCCCCAATCTCAAGTTCTTTTCATCCTGAATATAGAGACTTGTACAAACTTTGGTAAATTCTTATCAAAACTGAACTGAAAGCATTTTTAACAGTTTATTATCTACTTACTACTACAATTATATCCTGCTTTGTTTCCTTCTTGTAAGGAACCCCTTGGTGCATTACATGATTCTCCTCATCTCCATTTTATTGCCGCAACAACCCAGTGAGGTAGGTTAGGCTGAATCTAAGTCTCCCAGTGGCCTTTATGGCTGAGTGGGGACTACAGTCCCCATCTCGCGAATCTCAGTCCAACACTCTAACCACTACGACACAGTGCCTACATTCTAACCCATCCCTACTGACTAGTCAATGGGGACAACGAATCCAGATGTCTACATGGATCAGAGACAGCATGGCTCTGCATACCAGTCCTCTGTAAAATAGGCCACATGGCCACCCTATGTTTTTTGTTCTGCTTCGTTTCTGCTTCTGCTTCTCTCTCTCTCTCTCTCTCTCTCTCTCTCTCTCTCTCTCTCTCTCTCTCTCTGTGTGTGTGTGTGTGTGTGTGTGTGTGTGAGAGAGAGAGAGAGAGAGAGAGAGAGAGAGGCCTTAGCTAGACCTAAGGATTATCCCAGGCAAATGGAGGGATCATCCCTGCCTGATCCCAGGATCCCCTGTATGTCATTTCGATGCACAGGGATGATCCCAGGACAATCCCAGGATATAGGCCTGGTCTAGCTATGGCCAGAGAGAGAACCACGCTGGGGACCACAGAGGATGAAGAGTGAGGTGTCCTTTTAAAATAAATATGTAATGTATATGTGAAGACATCAGCAATGCTTAGTACATCCCACCATGAGAGATGGTGCAAATAATGCCAAGTCTATTTTTATTATCCAGGAAAATGCATGTGCATCATCTTCCAAGACACTTCTGTAAGCCCTAACTACTTCCATGCACATAAACTACCATTTTAACCATCTTTGTATTCCAGGTGAATTTAGACTAGCCTACCAAGCTCAAGGGGAGTCTGTTTCATATAATTATCAGTATTCAAAGAACGACTGTAGAAGTTGTGGCTTAACAGCAGGTGAACATCACTTATCTGAATATTAAATAAAGTGTAACTGGCTTTCTGGATTATTATTTTTTCTGGGGGGAAATATTTTCAAAGTTATTAGTGCAGAAGACCAATTCAATAGCTATAATGCATAGTGGAGAACCCCAATTCTTTGTATGTTTACCCACAAGTAAGCCCTACTTTCTTCAATGGACCTTAGGGATCATCTGCACCAAGCAGGATATTCCTCTATGAAAGTGGTATGAAAGCAGTGTATAAAAGGCAGGAGCCACACTACTGCTTTATAGTGGTATTGAGAAGGACCGAGGGGACAGGAGCAGGCAGAAGTAACATCGGGGCCTGCTCCTGCTGGACTCTTCCCCCCACACAGGGCAAACTGCCATCTTGGCCCTGTGGGGAAGAAGAAGAATCGAGGGGACAGGAGCAGGCAGAAGTAACATCGGGGCCTGCTCCTGCTGGACTCTTCCCCCCCCACAGGGCAAACTGCCATCTTGGCCCTGTGGGGAAGAAGAAGGACCGAGGGGACAGGAGCAGGCAGAAGTAACATCAGGGCCTGCTCCTGCTGGACTCTCTCTCTCTCTCTCTCTCTCTTTCTTTCTCTCTCCTCCCTCCCTCCCTCCCTCCCTGACTCCTTTTCCTTGTGTGTCATGTCTTTATTAGATTGTAAGCCTGAGGGCAGGGACTGTCTTTTTTGCTAAGTGTAAGCCGCTCTGAGAGCCTTTTTTGGCTGAGGAGCGGGGTATAAGTATGATAAATAAATAAATAAATAAATAAATAAATATTGAAGTGCACTGCAGGATCTACACTACTGCTTTATAATGCTACTGAAGTACACTGACAACCGTTGGGGTCCATGACACATCTAAACCAAGCAGGCTATAACACTGTGAAAGTGGCATATGGTATGTGTCATGGGCCTCAACAGTTGTCAGTGCACTTCAATACCACTATAAAGCAGCACTGTGGCTCCTACCTTTTATATACCACTTTCATAGTGGGATATCCTGCTTGGTGTAGATGAGGAAGGTGTCCCAGGAAGGTGTCCCAGGAAGGTGTGCATAGGAATGCAGCCTAAGCTTTCTTATAGAGGGTTGGATTCAGGATTAATATACTTAAGAGTGGTCCCATAGAAATCAGTGGCTGACTTAAATCCCATTGATTTCAATGGGTCTACTCTAGGTATATTAATTCTGGATCTAGCCCATTGACATTTACATTCAGATTCCTTATGATTAGTGATAACTTTGCTCGGACATAAACCTGTTTGTAAGCAGTATTAAACCATTTTCATTAAAACAAATTAATAAAATTATTGTTTCAGAATTCTGAGCTGAATTAGCATCTCATGCACCAACATTGCAAATTTCAGATTTGGAGGGGGTTGGTAGGATGGGGTTCGAGTTAAAACACTGAGACATTTGGGTTGGAAACTTAAAATGTTGGTAACAACAGGGACAAAAATACATTGTGTTATTCCCATAACTTGATAATTCATAACTTGATAATCTCTAAAGATATGACTGGTTAGAACTAGTCATTGCACAAGGAGTCATCACGTGCCTAATTCCCTTGGGCAGATAACCAATAATGGAAGCTGATTAGCTATCACAGGTTGCCTATCACCCATCACATGATTGATTTGCAATATTAATTTGACCTGAAAGAAGATACACACAAAGAACATGGACTTGAGGGACATTTTTCAATTAGGGATGTGCCTATAATCTCACATTGTACATAGAATCACAGACATATGGATCTGGAAGGGACCTCCTGGGCCTATCAGAAGCAAGAATCTTACCCCAAGCTACATTTACCAAGTGATGATGCATACACACTTGGATATGCAATCAAATGCAATCAGTCTTTTCAGTCAGTCCTCCAAACACAAGGACTGAGTCTACCAATCCAACTGTAATTCATACAGGCATGTTCATCACTTGATGGGCACACAATTGTGATGGTTCAACATGTGTAACAGGCCAATAAACCATCGACAGAACATTTATTTGACTACCACTCTCGGCATCCCAAGGGACAAAACGATAGAATTTGCATCCATTTCTGATGGGGAAGAGGCTATTCAAGGCTGCCCCCCAATTAATTGTGCCTTCTACTAAGCACCCCCCTCACCCCAACACCACCAACTAGTTAGAACGTTGGAGGTAAGTTTGACCCTCCTCTCACCGTGAACCTTTTGTGCATTTTCAGTCTAACCTACCTCACAGGGTTGTTGCCCTGGTCAAATGGAAGTACCCCTTACATTTGCCACCACATTGACCTCTTTGTAGAAAAGGCAGACATGTTCTGAGTGGGGGAAGTAAATAAAACCTCTCTCATCTCCTTCGAGTTAAACCAGCTCCGTTCCTTCTGTCTTTTCTCAGACAAGTTTCATTTTCCAGACCTCTCGTTATTTTTGTACCTCTTTGAAGTGGTTTGGCCATTCTCTCATTGACATTTTTTTGTGCACAGAGTGTTTTCCCCCCTGCTCATAATAGTTTAAGGAAATGGGCACGATGCCAAAGAATTACCTTTGGCTCGAGTTCCTACTCACGTCCACCTTCCTCCACCTCCAGAAACCAGCCTCACTCAGAATCCCTGGATTGAGGAATAGATCTGGATTTGTGAAGGGGCACACGCCTTGGGGAAGTTGGCACATTGAATTAAATGTATTGTTTCTTTTGAGATCTCCAATAGCCCCATTGTCAATAGAATTCACATAAACACATTGGGGGGTTTATTTATTTCCTTTATATGTCCATTTTCACCTAAGCAGCACAAGGAGGTGTACATGGCTCCCTCCCCACACCAGCCCTATCACAACAAACCTGTGAGGTAGGCAAGGTTAAGAGATCATGGCTGGTCCAAAGACTTCATATTGGCTTCATGTCTGAGTGCAGATTTGGACTGGGCCCTACTCAGTCTTAATATAGCTTTCTACACCAGCTGTCTCTAATCTAGTACCACCAAGATGTTTTGTACTTCAACTCTGATCAGCTCCAGCCAGCAGGATGGTCCAGAATGCTGGGAATGAAAATTTCTGGGGGATAACAGGCTAGGGGAGACCATAGGCCTATGTTCAGCCAGTGAGCTCCCTAGATGAGTGGGAAATTGAACCAGGCTCTTCCCAGACTTTCCAGTAAGCGCTCTTACTACTATATGATACCGTAATCCCACTTTTTCTCCAAGCAGTTTACATGGTTTACATGGATCTGCTACCACCCAAATTTTATTGGCACAACAACTCTCTGAGGTAGGTTAGGCCAAAAGATGGTGTTTGGGAGGAAAGGTCCCCCCAAACCAGGCAGAAAGCAAAATTTGAGGTGAATGGGTGGGTCGGTGGGGGGAGATCCTAACATGAAAAATCCTGGAGGAGAAGGCTATCAATGGCTACTAGTCCTGATGGCTATGTGCTACCTCCAGTATCAGAGGGATAAGAATGTATGCACCAGTTGCTGGGGAACACGGGTGGGAGGGTGATGTTGCACCATCCTTGGCCAACAGCTGGTTGGCCATTGTGTGAACAGAATGCTGGACTTGCTCTGATCCAGTATGGCTCTTCTTATGAAATGCCTGGAGGTATTTTGAGGGACACCAAAGAAATCCATGTAAGATTACCACAAGTTCTCAGGAGAAGACATTTACCCTTTACTGGGTTAGATCAACCTTGAAATACCAACCTTCAATGGCTAAGTAAGCAAATTTAAATTTTGAGAAGGAAAGGTGGTTCAAGCCATTAGATCTCAACTAATTAGCTGCAGAGGCTTTTTGTGGAATATTGCAGGGTGTAATGAGAGAGAGAGAGAGAGAGAGAGAGAGAGAGAGAGAGAGAGAGAGAGAGAGAGGAATGCAGCATGTTGCTATTAATTGTGTAAACTACTTTATGCAACATTCTACATACACAGTTGTACTGAACACCCCCCTCCTCTTGACGTTCAAAGCAATTGAAGGCTCTTTTTTCGTACTCTCTTTTTTTATGATTATTTAAATCTTTAAAAAATAATGAAAATAAGCACTTGTCAAAAATGATGATCTCTACTGGAAAATAAATGTTTACTAAAGACTTCTTTCTGTGTTCTCTTACAGCATTAATAATATTTTCTTTCTCCAAAGTTTTCTTGCATCCTTCAAAGAGATTGATTTCGCTGCGAAGAACAAACACATGCAAATTTAAAGTTGACTGCTGTTAAACTTCCCTCGCCCCCTTCCTTTTCTCACCACAAAGAAGCACATCAGATAATTCCATATTGTGAGTCTTCTGTGTGTGTGTGTGTGTGTGTGTGTGCGCGCGCGCGTGCATGCACGTGTAGAGCACTCCCCCCATCCCACCCTGCCAAGTGAGCAATACTCCATAGCCGTTCAAAAGTATATATCCAGGCCGATCCTAGATACTCTTGTATCAGACTAGCAAAATATCATTTTCCTTCATAGGGGGAAAGTGAAAGCACTTCTTTATGGGAAGGAAGAAAGGGTTGTACTGGGATGGCGATGAGTGTACAAGCCAAACTGGTCAAAATTTCTCAAAGTTCAACAAATTCCACCTCGTTCCATCTCATGTCTGTATTAGACTGTGATCTTTTTCTTTTCTTTCTTTCCCCCCAAAATTTCTGAAAAATAGTTCAGCTTACCTAAAACTGGGATCCAGGGGACAGCACAACTAATTCTGTATGCCTAAGACAGAGAACTGATGGAGAACATAACTAGGGCCATAGTTTGACTTAAGGTTTATCCCGAGATCGTCCCAGGGTCATCCCTGCCTGCTCCCGGGATATCCTGTGTGTCATTTACATGAACAGGGATGACCCCGGGACGATCCCAGGATAAACCTTAGGTCTAGCTAAGGCCTAAGTCTGCATGCCTAAGGAAGGAGGGGTTGGTCTTGCATTTCTCAAACAGGTGCTGCGTACCCGGCAATCTAGTTCAAAAGTCATTTCTGATATGACCTAGTCTAGAGATCTACTGCTCAAAGAATAACAACAACAACAGCAACAACAACCAGTTTCTCAATGCTTGGGGCCGATCTACACCAACCAGGATATAACACTTTAAAAACAGTATGAAAACTGCATATGTAATGTGTCCTGGGCCTGTACAGTTGTCACAGCCATTATAAACCATTATAAGCAGTAGTGTAGATCCTGCCTTAGTCATGCCTAAAGTATCTCTCCACCTCACAAGAACTCTGTCAGATGGGAACAGACCTGGAACAAGAAGAACAGAAATACCATGCAGGCTGAAGCCCTGGAAAAGAAAGTAGATGGGCTGGCTGGCTAAAATATGCCTATTGGGAGTAACAACCATGTATCAAGGTCCACAGGCATTCCCTTGAGCTAATGAGGCAAGGGTGCCCCACCCATGGTCTGTGGGCTGGAGGAGACAGGTGTTCATATTTAACCATATCTGGATCTATTCTCTAGCACACGGCTGTGTTAGGGAGGGAGGCAAGTAGGGGACAACGACCATCCCCATACTTTTTTTGTGGTCCCTACATGTCAAGGAAGCTTTTGGATTTGGATGATCCATCACCACTTCTTCCCTTTTTGAAAAGCCGAATTTTGCAACCTATCTTTTAATTACATTAGTTTGAGCCTCTTCATATCCCACTGAGATAAGTATCACCAAACAGCTGAAGTTTCAGAAGTTGATTAAAAAAAACACCCAGTTGATTAACTAGATGAACTAGCCAATTAGCACATCAATTAATTAACCAATTAAAATTATTACAGCCATCTCAGCAATAATATGATGAGGGTATTTAATTAAAATAGCAGCTTCCCTTGACTGAAGAGCACAGACAAATTGTTTACTTTTGGGTGGGTGTGCAGGGATCATCCAAAATACATAGCCCAAATCAGGGAGTGTGTGTAGATGAATTAAACAGTGTATCTTGGCAATTCAGCAACACTAACTAAACAACTTTGTTAAGTAGGTATTGGCTTAAATTTGAGCTTAATTTCTGCATTTTAAAATCTTAATTAATGTATCCATCTCTTGAGGCCCCCAAGAATTATCATTGCAGACTTTTCTTTTGGTTTGATCATTAATTATTATTGAACATTCTCCAATTGGAAAATGTGCAATTTCCCATTTTTTTAAAAAGACATTTGTATACTACATGCAGGATAAATCCCTGGTGAATCCTGATGACAGTTATCTCCATGCTATGGCTAAATCATATTGACTGTTCAACTGATAGAGATTCATGTACTTAGTGACTCTCTCTTATTTCATATTATTAAAATTGATTGTGGTCTTTGTTTTTGTTTGGAAATTATGATTGAAGATTGGAGAGACTGATCTGGAGGAGCTACCCACCCACCCGTCCAGCGGTGCCCTCAACATTTCTGATGAGATAATCATCTCCTTGTAGTTCATTGGCGTGAATGCTGGTCAGATGGCCGGTATTTTATTAACCAAAATAGGGTCACAAGTTAAATACATGCTCTGGGTCAGTGAACAAATACAAAGGAGATTAGGGGAACAAAAGAATGTGACCAGAGGGGTGAAGTCCCACTGGGGGTTAATCTAGCAGAAATGTCTTAAAGCATGTAAACTACTCTTTCTTTTGTTGTTTGTCATATGACACCTAGTTTCGTTTGCTTGCTGATTTGAGTGGATGGATCCTCTTCAGGGGGATGTCTTGTAATGACCTCTTTGCTCATGATGCTACCAAAGGGTTCACATTGACAGAGATGCAGAAACTCATGCAAAAATACGAGTGATGAGAAATTCACACCAGAGGGACTCCAGTTCTCAACAGACATGTGTGCTGAAATTAATTAACCAGTGAAACCAGGATTGGCACCATAGTATTGACAAGAGAACACGAGAGAATTAAAAACAGCTCTTTGTGGGTCAGGGAAGCATCTAATCCAGGATTTTCTCTTTGGCTGTGGCTACAACTGGATGCTTTAAAATTGGGCACCTCCATTTTGCCATATATAAAACACCTTTGAACATTTGCTAATGTAGCTAAGGCCTTAGCTAGACCTAAGGTTTATCCCAGGGTCATCCCTGTTCATGTAAATGACACACAGGGGATCCCGGGAGCAGGCAGGGACGACCCCAGGACGACCCCAGGATAAACCTTAGGTCTAGCTAAGGCCTAAGACACAACCTCCCCAAACGTGGACATGATGAGTTGTAAGTTACCATTAGATGAACTTACTTAGATGAAGGAAGATAGTTAAAGGTGCAATCCCCAACCAGTTTAGACAGAAAATGTGCTACAACTCCCAGCATTCCCCAGTCAGCCATGCTGGCATGGGAACACTGGGAGTTGTAGGACGTTTGCTGTCTAAACATGCATAGGATTGTACCCAAGATGTGTTTTCTCAAACTGAAAGAAGATGTTCCAGAATAAATCTATATTATATTGTAGTTAATGCATATGGTGATGTTTCCAGCCCTCTGCAGGCATTCAAAGCCCAGGTAGGGTCTACATGCAAGGACTAGGTGTGGGGATGAACATGCTACCTCCATCCCCTGTGTTGCATCTTCATTGTCCTCCATGTGTAGGGGGCAACTGTGTGCAGGCAAGAACCTCCTTCATCCATGAAGTCTTCCTGCATGATTTAGAACCCCAAATTTCCAGGGTTCTAAACCATGCAGACAAGTGGTCACCTGATGCCTTTGAGCATCTGCCTGATAGTGCCAGCACAGCCCACCACTGATCCCTGCCATGCACCCCCTTGTAGAGATATTGCAAACATGAATTCCCATGCAGGGCTCAGCAGCTAGGGGTGGCCAGCATTTGAATTACCCATATTTCAATGGATCAACAACTCTGGGAGCATTGCTGGGAATTAAAATGGAGGGTAGGCTCAGCCACTCCATGTTGCTTGGAGCACTTCTGGTGCCCAGAATCATGCATGGTGTGGAGAATGTGAATTGGGGGACATTTTTCTCCCTCTCTCACAATACCAGAAAATGATTGGTGGGAGATTCAGGACAGATAATAGGAAGTATCTGTGTCCTGCTTGTGGGTTCCTGGCTGGCAACTGTGTGAACCGAGTGCTAGACTTGGTCTGATCCAGCAGGGCTGTTCTGATGTTCACAATACCCACCAAATGCCAGGACTGCTACCAAATATTCCCATTAGGCTCCACCAGAAGACATTTCGCCTAAGTCCCTCTCATACCTGGATATTGTCCAGCATTCACTTTCCGGCCAAAAAGGGATTAAAAGAAAAAAAGAAAATATATACCAAGTAGGATATAAATGGTTTGAAAACGGTATATGGCGTGGCGTGGGACCCAACAGTTGTAGTACACTTCAATACTTTTTTAAAGCAGTAGTGTAGATCCTGCCCATGTCTCAGAGGGTTTTCAGATGGGGGGGGGGGAATCGTGTTTTCTTACCGTCACTCTTGCTTCCTGCCTCTTTTCCATAATAGGGACAAGCCAAATCACATGGGAAGAAAGCAGTGACCGCATGGCTCATTCAGTATACTGGCACACTGCCCTCTAGTGGGTGTTTTATAGCCAAACATCTCCTGCACACAGCAGGAAATAGGGACAAATATCACATTAGCCTAGAAAAGCCATGTTTACTGAGAATTATTTTATAACAAAAAGGGGCAGAAGCAGCAGGAGACGCACAGAAGGAACGCGTCGTCATCAAAATGACTCACAAGCATCCATAAGTGGCCAGTCACGAGTGTGCTATAAATCACTCATGTGAAGAAGCTCTCAGAGAGCTTGTCTAAGCTTGGAAAACAATAGAGTGAATGAGGGGAAGGATTATGCCATGCAGGCTCTGTTCACATGATCTGCTACGCTTCTGCATACAAAGCCTCCATGTATACAACTTGCAGATGCACAGAGCCAATCAACCTTTGG
Organism: Elgaria multicarinata webbii; assembly: GCF_023053635.1. Taxonomy (NCBI): domain Eukaryota; kingdom Metazoa; phylum Chordata; class Lepidosauria; order Squamata; family Anguidae; genus Elgaria; species Elgaria multicarinata. The sequence continues at coordinate 15,505,003 of NC_086184.1, forward strand.
ACAGCAGGCATGATCCTGAACCCCTCTTTCATGCATTGATTCTACTCCTACTTTGAATGACTGGATGGAGCTATGTTTTAAGTTCCCATTACGCCCTATCTCTATAGCTTCAGCAGCCACATCCGATGTGTCAATGAAAAGAAAGAGAAGGCTGCCTATGTCGCCTTAAAGCAATGCAACAAAGTTCAGTTTCACATTAGGAAGTTCTTTAGTGAAGTACTGAGAGCCAACATTCATTCCTTACGACAAGAGGACGTGAGGGAGAATCATCATAAAGCCATGTTGTCCTCAAATTTGGCATTAAAACCCATTTATATAATGTGGGGGTCCTTCTCAGAAAAAAAAAAACTTGAGTCATACAGCACACAAGGATATGGTTGTTGGTTGTGGGTTGTTGTTTCGGGTGAAATGCAAAGCCTCAAGATCAGCATTCCGGAATTTCCTTCCGTCAAACCGCTCGTCTCGAAAATGCATCAACGGATTTGCTAAATGGAAACCTTCCTCACATCCCATCTTATCATCATGTCACAAAAGCCATAAAATTACAAATCAGTTTCAAGGCCGAAGACATGACAGCAAACTAGAAGTACACAAAAACTACATTAAATATCAGTCTTCATTTGTCCTTACCACTTCAACGTACCTCCCTGGTTCAGAACTACTCAACTGCCGTGCACAGCTTGAGACGGCCTAAGATCCATTTTAGAGTGGACTTGAAATATAAATGACAGTTCGCACTACACATGAACATAGACAACTGTATAAAATATTTAAATAAAGACAGAAAAGAACAGAAGAAACCAACAGAGCCTTTGGCAGACCTAGCCGTGGGGAATACAGCAGCTTGAGATTCATTGCAAATTTCATCTTTAATGTTATTTTTAGTTCAATATTTTGTAGCACTCTGAAGTAAATCTTTGTGTGCTGTCTCCCATCCTGTATGTTCTCTCTCTCCCCCCTGCCCCGATCCCTTATAGTTTTTACAAAAACCTAATATATTTTCAATAAAATTGATTTGTGAAGTGTTTTTGTTATAGGTTAGCATCTTTCTGTTATTCTGTACAACTCAATAAAAACAAAAAAAAACCCACCCTAGTTCACATTGTGCCTAAAGAAAAGAGAAAAAAGTGTTTGCGATTGATCTCAATAGTTGAATAAATAGAAACAGATCCCTAGTCTAAATCCTGCTTCCTTGCCAGTTTTCTTCTCAAATCAAATCTTCTTTACATTCCTATTCAAGTTCATGCCTTCTGTATTTGATCTTGGATTCTTCTTCTTTTTATTTTTTTATTTTTACTCCAAAATGAAAGACTAATAACAAAGGCCCGACAGAAAGACAAGGTCTGGTTGCAGAAAAAGAATGACTAATTTTTGTATTTCATCATCGGTTTACTTTTGCATTCTGGAAAGAGATTCACAATTGGGCTACTGGATGGGATGGGATGGGAGGAGGAGGAGGAGGAGGAGGACCACCAACAAAGAGGTTCCACCTTTCATGCACAAAGACACAGTGATAACTAGATTTGGAACCAATAAAAAGAATGACACCAAAATGTCCTGTAGATGCTGTTGGCTAAGGATTTACCTCCCACTCACCCATTCTTACATTATTAGGGTGACTCGCTTGCTTGAAGGTTTAAATCAGAGATGGGGAATGTATGGCTCTCACAATGTTGTTGGACTGCATCTCCCATCAGCTCTAGCCAATGGTGACAGATGATGGGAGCTGAGTTGCAGCCAATAGTGATGGATGAAGCGAATGGAGTGGCCACTAATTCCTACCCCTGTTTTAAATCACATTTGCTTCAACTTGATCCATCTGATTCGGTTTTGAGCATAGATTAGGGTGACCATATGAAAAGGTCACTGGAACATCTAGGGGTGACCACATCACACCAGTTCTAAAATCTCTTCACTGCTTGCCAATTAGTTTCCGGGCGAAGTATAAAGTGTTGGTTATCTCCTTTAAAGCCCTACATGGTTTGGGTCCAGGCTACCTGCGGAATCGCCTTCTCCCTTACAATCCGCCCCACACACTTAGGTCCTCTGGGAAGAATCTACTTCAGTCAACAAAGACTAGGCTGACAACCATAACCCAGAGGACCTTCTCTTCTGCTGCTCCCAAACTGTGGAATAGCCTACTGGAGGAGACTTGTTAGCTTGACAGTCTTTTAGCATTCATGAAGGCTGTCAAGACTGATCTCTTCTGGCAAGCCTATCCAGTAGAATTTTAGGATATTTTAGTATGTTTTTAGGATGCTTTTAGGATGTTTTTAAACAGTGTATATCATGTTTTTAATGTATTTTATGCTTATTGTCGTTCCCTGCTTCGATCCAATTGGAGAGGTGGGTAAGAAATATTATTATTATTATTATTATTATTATTATTATTATTATTATTATTGACAGGGCTCCTGTATCTTTAACAGTTGCATAGAAAAGGGAATTTCAGCAGGTGTCTTTTGTATATATGGAGAACCTGGTAAAATTCCCTCTTCATCACAATAGTTAAAGCTGCAGGAGCTATACTAGAGTGACCAGATTTAAAAGAGGGCAGGGCACTTGCAGTTTTAACTGTTGTGATGAAGAGGAAATTTCACCAGGTTCTCCAAACCTGGTTTTCATATACAAATATGAAATTTGTATGTTGTATATTTTCATATACAAATGAAACCTGAGGAAATTCCCTTTTCAATACAACTGTTAAAGATAAAGAAGCCCTGTCCTCCTTTTCATATGGTCACCATAGCATAGATTGTGATAGACTTAATTAATTCATTCATTTATATCCAGTATTTTTCCCTACTTAAGGAACACAAGATGGTGTACACAATTTTCCTCCTCTCCATTTTATCCCCACAAAACAAACGAAAAATTGTAAGGCTGTGACTGGCCCAAAGTCACCCAGTGGGCTTCCATGGCTGAGTGAGGACTAGAACCCAGATCTCCCAATTCCCAGTCCAACGCTCTAACCACCACACATCCTATGGCTAACTCTATATTCTATGACCCACATTTTGAGAGTGGAATTCTCTGGACCTATGTCACCTAGATTCTTTTTTGCAATCGAATGCTTAAAGGAGCAGTATTCCTCTTTTTGACATAACACTTTTATCTACACATTCACACATCCTCACGCACACACCCTGAAAGACCACTCCATCACAATCTGTTTCTATATTAAAAGCAAAACTATATTAGCTATACCAATGATTTCCAAAATCTTGGACATCGGGCATCTGAGCCAGAGCTGAAATGTTTTCTTAACAACAAGTCATTCATGTTCTCTCCTGGCCAATCTTGGACAGGTGGCATCCCAACTACAGAACGTAAACATGTTTTATTGAAAATATCCAAAGGAAGAGTATGGAGTTGTGGTTGGCTGTCCACACACTTCCTCTCCTTAATTTCCCCCATCTCCCCCCTCCATTTAACACCTCGCCTTTTTCTCTCTCTTTCAGACTTTCTCTTTTAAATTAATTATGAAGACATTTTAAAAATTACATCAATGGTTGTGCATAAGCCAGAGAAATTGTGAGTAGCAGAAGTAATCTGGGGTGTCTTTAATTCACCCTTTTTAGACTTCAGGCATTGTGGACAGGGCTGAGAGAAGGATATGCTTGATGCTGAATGTCTGCAGTATAACATTTAAAACCAATTTGGAACTAGGCTATGAAAGAATATTTTTTTAACATTTGAAATCTGTATATAATGGGGATTCACCCTTCCCCTTTTTATTTTGTTTTATCAAGGCCCATCTTTGCTTTAATTATCTTTGAATTTGTTTCAGTTTAATTTGGGATTTTCATTCATTCATGCATGTGTGCATTCCATTTCTAGGTGGTTCACAACCTGATAAAACAAAATATGAAAACTTTAACATACAAAAGCTGAAAACAGTTCAAAACAGCTAAAAAACAATTAACATTAAAAGTACCAGGAAACTCCCCAATAATAATGGAAAACTATCATTTTCAACATTGTTTCCAGTATTTTCATGAATAATATTCTCACTGTCTAAAAATAAAATAAAAGCCAAATACTAAAAAAAGTTCTGCTATTTTTTTAAGTGTGTGTGTGTGTGTGTTATTCTATGTTGCAGAAATAAGCTCTCTAAGATCTCTGTGGAGGGGCTGGTGGGATATTAAATACACAAACAAACAAACAGCTGATTTAAAACTCTTCCAACTCCAGGAATCACTCAGACAAATATTTCTGATGTCAAGGAACATGTGCAAAAGTATTTGTTTATTTTGAAGAATTATAGCCCACCTTTCCATCAGATGATACTGAAGGTAGCACATAGCCATCAGAACTAGAAGATCTTTTGAAATGGTCGGAAGACTTATTCAATAAAGTTGTATTCATTCATAGTAGCCATTGATAGCCTTCTCCTCCAGGAATTTGCCCAATCCCCTTTTGATACAAATTGGTGGGCCCCAATTGGTGTCAGTCTGGGCAGGGTCTGCTCATGCCGCAATTGAACGATGTCCTATAAGAACACAAGAAGAGCCATGCTGGGTCGGACCAAAGAAACTAGCTTGGTTCCATATTGGTTCAAGTGGAGTCCATCCCTCTTTTAACAGATACCCCTTAAATGACCTCTGAGTATCAGATTGTGGTACACTAACACAGGCCCTGCTTTTGAGTTTTGGATTCATTTACTGTGAGAAACAAAATGATGGACCGGATGGATCTCTGCCCTTAACCAAAATGGTAGTTGTTTCTTTCTGACCTGTAAGAGATGTGTCAAAGCGACGGGACAAAAAGCCGCAGCAACTGTGTTCCGTCATAAACTGTTGCCATCTCTGCTACGCAGGTTATGGAACTGTGGGATGTAAGCCAGAGAAAGAGGCAATAAAACATAGGAAGTGACACATACAAATAAAATTCACTTTCCTAAAAGCTTTCTTCCTCCTTCACAAATGCTTGCTTCTACCTCCTTTCATACTCCTCCCACTGGACATCTCCTTCCTTCTTTACTTACTCATGCATTTCTAGTACCTCATTTCTGTTCTTCCTGTATCTTTTTTATAACAACCTTATTACTTTCCACTGTATTTGAAGGGGGGCACACAGTTCTATTCATGTAGTCAGTGTAATTTTCACAGTGGCTTATTCTGATTTCCCTTGCACCAACACTGTTTAATTCTGCTTTGGTCTCACATTAATTACACATTAAACCTATGCTGACTTTCTTTCTTTCTTTCTTGAAATATAAATCAGTATATTTCTAGTCTGTGGGACTTTTGTAGTCCATTACATCCCATTTCCTCCTATTAATCTGCAAATGCTTTTATAAAAACTCAGGACAACAGTTGTGTTTCAATATATATATTAAATGTAGTATCTCTCAAAATTCACATTTCTAAACATTTTCCCCCAAAATACAGATTTCGAACAGTGCAATCCTATGCATGTCTTTTCAGAAGGAAGTCCCACTGAGATACACAGGGCTCACTCCCAGGTAAGTGTTTATAGGGCTCAATCACACCTATTTTTTCCCTCTGGTTTGTCTCCATGTTTTTTTACCTCTGTTTCATAAGCTCATCAAGGGCTCCATCACACACAATCCGTTTCACGTGGGTTTTTGGTTGTTTGCTCTTCCACTGTACCCCGCCCCTTCTCCTTCATCCTGCAGTTCATTGGTTGTGGTACTCTGATGGGTGTGGGCTCTTTCCCCGCCCCCTCACTCTGGCTTTGTTATCTAGCAATTACTTTTAAAGTTTCATCTGGACTCCATTTCTGTGAGCAATTGGGGGGGGGGGTTGGAGCACTAAAAAGTCCATTCAACTGACTAACAAGTCCCTACGATGACGTACTGGAGGAAGAGACATTTTAAAAAGTGTGGCCTTTTGCCAAATATTCTCTCCATCACAAAATAAGTCTCTTGTTTACTAAATGTTCAATTTTGGTTACATTACTACTTGGGAGGAAAAAATTAGGCGCCTCAGGCTTGATTAGCAGGTCTCCAGTTTTGATTAGTAAATTGCAGGAGTAATCAAGGTTAATTCTCATTGCTGAGGGTTCCCCCCTCCCATTTATATTTCTCTGAGAGAAATGTCTCTCTCCTGCACAGGGAGAAGAATATTTCAACAAAAGCACAGCAGATGCTTTTGAAATAGCAACAAAAGGTGTATATACAGGATTTTCAGACTTCCTAGCAGTGGAATGGGGTTGTTTCAGTGGTTTTGGACTTCACTTACCTGGGACTAAGCACCACTGAACTGTAAGGGGCTTACTTCTGAGTAGTGCACCATCAATTGCCTAGGAGTGAACATAAAAGTGCATATAAGTCATTCTTCCTCCCTTCCTCCCTTGCACGAGATGGATAAAAACGTACAGATCTTGCTATAGTTTGCAATTACCTGCATCACAATGATTATTTCCCCTGAGAATGAGGTTCCACAAGCTCCACTATTAAGCTTCATTGAAGGTTCTTTTCTGCGTGTGTGGGCATGTGTGTGTGGGTAGATGTATGTTATATGCACATGTGTATCACACTGTGTTATGCATGTGTGTAGATGTATGTGTTTGTATATGAGAGAGAGAGAGAGAGAGAGAGAGAGAGAGAGAGAGAGAGAGAGAGAGAGAGAGAGAGAGCGGGTGGCTCCATCATCTTTAGCTTTGACCCCACCAACTTTTTTGCTGGGGTGATGCCCAATGGTTTCAGACTTTGCCATAAAGGCATGTGATCAGGGGTCTGGAAACAAAGCCCTATGAAGAGAGACTGAAAGAACTGGAAATGTTTAGCCTGGAGAAGAGAAGATTGAGGGGAGACATGACAGCACTCTTCAAATACTTGAAAGGTTGTCACACAGAGGAGGGCCAGGATCTCTTCTCGATCAGAGTGCAGAACATGGAATAACAGGCTTAAGTGACAGGAAGCCAGATTCCAGCTGGACATCAGGAAAAACTTCCTGACTGTTAGAGCAGTAGGACAATGGAATCAGTTACCTAGGGAAGTTGTGGGCTCTCCCACACTAGAGGCCCTCAAGAGGCAGCTGGACAACCATCTGTCAGGGATGCTTTAGGGTGGATTCCTGCATTGAGCAGGGGGTTGGACTCAATGGCCTTGTAGGCCCCTTCCAACTCTGCTATTCTAGGATTCTGGAAAAAGTCCCCTCCCCTGGATTCACATGGATCTGTGTTAGTCACAAAATGTATCCCTTTCCCACTCTGAAATTTAACTTTAGGAGACCCTGGAGAGTTAGCTGAACTCTGAAGAATAACAGCTCCAGCAGTACGTGCCAACAAAATTTTAACAAGGCATTCCCGGAAGGGATAGTGATTTTTCCAGGGATATTTTCCAGAGATGAAGGACTACCTATGGCAACTACAATGTAGCAGACATGACTCCTCCCCCCTTTGTTTTGCAATTTAATCTTTGGGCAAAGACAAATATTACTTTTTGATCTGTGTCTAGAACTATGGCTTCTTCTTTTTCTTCTCCTTTTCATTTTTACTCTAGAGTAGGCACAAGACCCCTGATTTTATTATGTATTTATTTACATTTTTTTATATACTCTTCCACATCCAAAATATTTCGGAGGAGTGAACAACAAATAGAATAAAAACACCATATTAAAAATACATTTTTTAAAAAAAGAATGAAGTTCTGATAAAACCCCAGTACTGGTAAAACTGCAGTTGGTCATTCATGGAAAGCTTCCTGAAACAGCAGTGTTTTCAGGAGGCATCGGAAGCAGTACAATGTTGGCATCACCACCCTGAGATCCTGGTGATACAGGGTGGGATACAAATGTTTTAAATACATTTAAATAAATCTTGCTGACCTCAAGAGGCAGGGGAATCCATAGGAAGGGAGACACCACACTGAAAGTTCTACTCCTGGTGGACTCCAATCAGACCATGGGTCCCTGTGGAATCACCAGGCACATGCCCTCAGATGTCCTCAGTGACCGGGCAAGTTGGTAAGCGAGAAGGTGCTCTCTCAGGTATCCTGGTCCCAAGTTCTTTAGGGCTTTGTACACTAGTACAAGAACCTTAATCCTGGCTCAGTAGCAAATGGGCAGCCAGTGCAGTGTTTGTTGTCAAGAGCTGCCCCATTTCAGCATATAACTCAGCAAAGGAGTTATATGCTGAAACAGGGCAGCTCTTGACAACATTTTACTCTAGAATAGCCACAGGACCATAGCATGGGGAGTAGGAGGGGCTTTAAAGATCCAGGTTGGGGATCCTGAACCTACTCTAGAGTGAAAAAAAAAGTGCCCAAGGAAAAGACACAGCTGCTAGTAGATACACATTTAAAGTAATATTTGTTTTGGCTTTTGAATGCACCCCCAAAGTCTCCATCACACGGTCACACGGAAATTATTTGTCTCCTCCTTAAAATTGACATGGAGCCTCTCTCTGAAAAGATGCCCCTTAAATCCTAATGTTGAGTTAGCATCTCTGACCTAAATTATAGATTATCTTAAAGGAAAGAATACATTGAAACACCCTATCACATGTCTTTAATTAACTGCGGCAACAGCAACACTTGCATATTCATTGGTTCATGATGATGATGATGATGATGATGATGATGGAGCCAAAATTTTGTTACCTCATAAAGCCATGGAATAAAACAACGAACAGGTCTCACAAAAAGGGTCATTGAAGCGGGGGGGGGGGGGGGAGAAAATCTTGTAACCTTTCAGGACAGGATGTCTGTGCAGCTTTAATTGTTCAGAGTTTCACTTTTCCGCCATGGGAGTTGCAAATGTGCAGGCCTTATTCTCATAATGCTGCAATATAAACCTCCATTTAAACTTGATGGGTCCCCTTTCAATGAAATTTTATTTTCCAGGCACTTTTGTGATGTGATCTTTTATGAGCAGTGTGAATGAGATACTGTGGAGATATTAAGCCATGCAAAACAGCCGAGCTAAAATAGCAATTTTAGGTGAGCATCAGCGGAGGGAGGGAGGCAAGGAAATCGATGAGTGCATCCAGGCTTCCTTCTTTCTTTCTTTAAAAGAAAAAAAAATCATCTAGCCCGTCAACAACTTTGGATGAAAATGAGCAGTTGTGTGTCTCTTTCCTGCTTCCTTTTCCCCCACTCCCTCACTCATGTTGTCTATAAAGAGCACGTGTTTGTTAGAAGTCTCTAGCACCTGCCAAAACAATAAATAAGTCAGCCTTTTTCAAGGGCTTTTTTAATAGACCAGATCAAAAAATGAAAGAAAGAAAAGTACTCCTTCACACAATGCTTAATTGACTTTTGAAATTCACTGCCATGACTGGTAGAGATTATCACTATATCCTGGAGAAATTAAGGCTGATCTACAATTGATCAAGGCCATGATGGGCCCTGGGCTAGTGAGTTATCATGAACCCTCTACTATACTTCTACCTCTCAAGTCACACGTGTGACATCTGAATATTAAGATTATTGCTATGTGGTCAATTCTGAAGTGCAGGCGCTCATCACAACAGCCCCCATGACCACACTCCTAAGGAGGTGTGCTAAGGCTATGTACTTCTGAAGGCATAGGAGATGTGCTAATTCTATGTGCTACCTAAGGTATAGGAGATGATGAAGATGATGATATTTCATAGAAATCTAGAATCATAGAATAGTAGAGTTGGAAGGGGCCTCTAAGGCCATTGAGTCCAACCCCCAGCTCAATGCAGGAATCCACACCTGACAGATGGTTATCCAGCTGCCTCTTGAAGGCCTCTAGTGTGGGAAAGCCCACAACCTCCCTAGGTAACTGATTCCATTGTCATACTGCTCTAACAGTCAGGAAGTTGGCTTTTAGAAAGGGTGTGAAACTTTTTTTCTTTTTCTTTTGCTGTTCATAGACTCATAGAATAGTAGAGTTGGAAGGGGCCTATAAGGTCATCAAGTCCAACTCTCTGCTCAATGCAGGAATGTACATTAAAGCATCCCTGACAGGTGGCTGTCCAGCTGCCTCTTGAATGCCTCTGGTGTGGGAGAGCCCACAACCTCCCTAGGTCATTGGTTCCATTCTCATACTGCTCTTACAGTCAGGAAGTTTTTCCTGATGTCCAGCCAGAATCTGGCTTCCTGTCACTTGAGCCCATTATTCCGTGTCCTGCACTCTGGGAGGATCGAGAAGAGATCCTGGCCCTCCTCTGTGTGACAACCTTTTAAGTATTTGAAGAGTGCTATCATGTCTCCCCTCAATCTTCTCTTCTCCAGGCTAAACATGCCCAGTTCTTTCAGTCTCTCTTCATAGGGCTTTTTTTCCAGACCCCTGATCATCCTGGTTGCCCTCCTCCAGCTTGTCTCCATCCTTCTTGAAGTGTGGTGCCCAGAACTGGATGCAAGTCTCAAGATGAGGCCTAACCAGGGCCAAATAGAGAGAAACCAGTACCTCACATGATTTATTTATATCCCACCTTTTCCCCAGTACTGGGACACTTGGACCCCTAGAGATCCCTGCATCTGAAGTTCTACACCTCTGTTTGAAGTGATTTTCCTCCCCACGCACCCCGTCCCCGGAAGAAGAACACTAAATGTGAAAACACATTTGCCAACATGTGAATCACATCAACACACTTGTCAGCCATAATGGGATGAGTTGGTGTCAGATCCAGGTTGGCTCTGCATAGTGTACGGAAGAGTGCTGTATTTCTTGCCCTTCCCATGATATTTCTTTACCAGCAGCAGGAAGAGTGCTTAAATTCTGGTCTTTAATTTATTTTCCATTGAGAAGCTGTTACCAGAGAGGCGGCAGCAAGACTTTTAAATCAGGTCAGATGAACAAAACATTCCAATGTCATTTTTACATTAGTGATTGTGGTTGATGTCATTTTCACAAAACAAAATTATAACCAAAATGGATCCTTTGGGTCAAAGTACCACAAAGAGTATATAGATACATTTCCATCAATAAATCTGCCCTCTTCCTGCCCTGATGCAGGCCTACAACCCGTAATGATTGACGTTTTTACCACTAAATTATACTATGTCTGCTTCTAGAAGAAATGTCTCCATTACAAAATTAGCTAACCATCAACATAACATAAAATAACTCGAACATAGTGTCATTTCACAAGGATATTGATTCGTACAGACTTACTGGATTAATTCTCGGTTTCCCATAAAAGGAGCAGCCATTACACATTTTGGGAGACAGAAAACTACAGCCTGTAGAACAAGTAACTTGGGAAAGGGGGTATTTAAACTTCAGATGAGTGGAAGAAAGGAAGAATCAAGACAAATCTATTATTATTGTTTGCTATAGCAGGTCAATCCAATTTCATGAGGAATTAGGGTGGTTTTATTGCTAAAAAGCTTTCCTCATCTGAAAGCCCAACAGGACATCAATATGGTAGTCAAACAGCCAGTATTTTGGTGGTATAATAGTAAAACCGCCATCATCACCCTGTGGGGAAGAAGATGCGAGGGAGACTGGAGCAGGCAGTTACCATCAGAGCCTGCTTCAGTTGGAAACCCCCCCCCCCAGGGCTAACATCTTCACCTTGTGGGGAAGAAGGAGCTGTTGGTTTGCCCCTCCATTGGGAGATGAAAGGACGGAGCAGGGCCTTCCCACCAGCCTAAACAGTCTCTTTAATTTCTTTTTATTTTCTTCCTCTTCCCTCCCCATCCACTTTTCCTTGTGTGTCATGTCTCTTTTTTTAGAATGTAAGCCTGAGGGTAGGAACTGTCTTCTTTATCGATACATTGTAAGCCGCTCTGAGAGCCTTTTGGCTGAGGTGCGGGATAAAAATACACTAAATAAAATAATAAAATAAATAAAACCATTAGGGGGAAACACACCCGCACACTGTTGAATAGCTAGTATTGAACAAGCACAGTACTTTGGGCTGGGACCATAGCTCAGTGGTAGCGTGCATGGTTTGCATGCAGAAGACCCCAGGTTCAACCCCCAGCAGCTCTAGTTTCGGGATTGTCACATAGGGAAATCTGGCCCTTTTTAGGCTTGCTGTATTTCCCTGAAGCTCCCAGCTCAGCTTGTGTGAGCTGAGCTGTGGCTTTTTCCTGGAATCCAGGAACTCTTCTCTGATTTTTTCCCATTTAAATTGACTTTTATGTAAACTGCAGCTGCAATTTGTATAACTTGTGCAAATTTTGGTGGCAATTTGCTTCATTTGCACAAATTCCACCCACAATTTGTATGGTTTGCACATTTTTAAAACACTGTGAAAAACAAAACAAGCAATCTTGATATGCTCATATATTATTATATTATATATTATATATTATATTATATTGATATGTTCATAGGATACCTGAGAGAGCACCTTCTCCCTTACCAATCTGCCCAGTCACTGAGGTCATCCGAGGGCCTGCTCCTGGTGGTTCCACATAGATCCATCCTCCGGTTGAAATCCACCAGGGGAAGAGCCTTCAGCGTGGTGGCGCCCCTCCTGTGGAATTCCCTGCCTCTGGAGGTCAGGCAGGCGCCGACCTTGTACTCCTTTCGGCGCCTCCTGAAAGCATGTTTATTCCAAGAAGCCTTTCTCTAACATGCAGCCTTGGATTGCTGTTATTGCTTCTTTTAAATTTTGTTTTAACTGTTTTTTTTCTGTTTTTAGAAGTTTTTCAATGGGGAGCGGTATATAAATATTCTAAATAAATAAATAAATAAATAAATAAATATTCATAGTTACATCCAGATTCTTTTGGTGCAGTGTTCTATTAATGCACACATACATTCCAGCACTGTGAATTTCTTTCTTTCTTTTTATTTTTTTATTACTTTGATATCCTGCCTTTTTTCCTCCAAGGAACCTAAGGTGGCATACATAATTCTCCTCCTCTTGATTTTATCCTCACAACAACCACCCTGTGAGGTAGGTTGGGCTAAGGGTCTGCGACTGGCCCAGATTCACCCAGTGAGCTTCCATGGCTGAGTAGGCACTAGAATCCGGATCACTGAACTCCCAGTCCAACACTCATTGAAGGAAGAACGGTGAAGTAGCTACCATGTTTCTTGAGATGGCTGGACTCCTCACAGCTCAATCTGGAATGGCCTCAGTATTTATGAGTTCTGTAGGATAATTCTCAGGTAAAGCTTATTCAGTTTCCTTGGATTCATTCCCTCTTCATAATTGTGACAATTTCTGCTTTTGTTGTCACTTCTGTTATTGTCAAAAACTCACCACCACCACCACCAGTAAGTAGTGGATTTCCATTTTAACCACACACACACTTCCCTAGTCATAGCTTTTAAGGCACAAATAATTTAAAAGAATCCCGTGTGATCTAAGCTAAGTCACTGACTAATTAATCTTGCTTTTATTTTTGTTCACCAGTAGCATTGATTGTATCTCATGTCTCAGTCGCTAGTTTCAAGCTGGCAGAACAAAACACCTTTGCTCCACTCTTCCCAATTCAAGAAGGTCCCAATTACCTGTTTTAATGTTGGTGCCCTCTTCTCAAGAAATTGGCAAAACTTTCAGCCAATTGCTGCTAAACCTGCCAGCAGGGGCAAGACAATTTTCAGCCAACAGCATAAAACTAGTGAGTGTGGTGTGGAGATGGCCTCTTGGATACCTGTTTGATATCCTTTTCCCTTGGACAGGCTGATTATTTCCTCTTAAGGCAGGGACATATAAGAATCAATTGCCACCTTAGGAAAAAAAAGGCACAATTTGAAAAAAGCAGATCCCCCAGCCTTGGGCCTAGGTTGATGAATCACTCAGTGTTGGTTTCTTCCATGCTCAAGGATTTTAAAATCTGAAGTTCTTTCCACCCCATCTATTAATAAATTTGTGAATTTGGCTAACTCCTTATCAAAACATGAACTGAATGAAATTCTCATTCATCCCTAGTCCAGAAGTGCAAATCAGGACAGCAAGCATGGTTGACACTAATGGTTTTCCATCTCTTTGAGTGCCTGCCTTATAAGATCATCACTTCACCAGGAAAGGAAAAAGTAAAAGAATCTAGCTTTCTCTTTTTCCACCTCTGTTGCTGTCCTTACAATATCATCAACCAACTGCAGCAGAGGGAGGGGCCAAAATTAGCTTCCCGTCAAATCATTATGACTTGCTTTCACATTGGATTAATATGAATTGTCATTACATGACTTTTATGCATTTTTTTGCATATACGCAATGTATTTTAGAATCACTTGGGATTGTAGTTGCTTTGTGAAGTTTTGATTTTGTTGGTCATCATGAGCTTCTCAATGAAAAAGCCAGGATACCAATTTAATAAATTAATGAGAATTATTAGAGAAGAGAGGATTACCCTTTTCCCCAGTTTGGTGCCTTTATTTTTTTCCTCTGGTTTGCTCTCCTTCAAGTTCTATTCCTTCTGGATTACAGTTTAACTACCAACAGTCTAAAATTAATTCCAAACTTGGAGCATGTACAAATTGCCACTGTCCTGTCAGGCTCACCAGAGGTGCCAAAAACATTGGGGCAGGGTTATGTGTGAAAAAGCAGAGTCAAGTCTGATCTCATCAGGTCAAATGAGGTTTCTTCAGGTCAAGTCAACTTGGGTCTGAAGAATCACAAAGCAAGGTTTGACCAGGCACATGCTTTCAGTACCATGGATAGCTCCAAGCTAGCTGAGATACATTCAGGGAGAGCTGTTGACTCAGCAACAGTCAAAGGCTTTCTGAAGCCTTATAAAGGCCATCAGATCTAGTCCTGCAGTTAGACCTCCTCCTCAGAGAAGCTGTTAGTTTCCTAAAGGGTCTTTGCCCATCTTTGTAGCCACTAGCTCTTTCAGTGTGGTGGTGATGGAAGCTGTAATGAGGGAAAGTCCTCTGCATCCCAGGAGTCAAGTCAGGTCATTTCTTTGGGGCTGTAAGGCCCCATTTTAGCAGAGTTTGGGTTAAAGGAGGGAGTCTCCTCTGCATCAGAGACAGAGACCTTTTCAGAGCTGGAAGGGAGATCAAGGCTGGGGAACATCATAGCACCATGTTGAGTTCCTCCAATTCATTCACATATTTCCCCTTTCACTGTAACCAATGTACATATTTACATGTATAAAACACTGCCAAAAAGAAGAAGAAAAGAACAGAAGAAGCAATCTTGACATGATCACATATGCATGGTTGCATCTAGATTCTTTTGGTCTAGTGTTTAATTAATGTGCACATGCATTCCTGCACATTGAATATATATATATATATATATATATATATATATATATATATATATATACTGCATAATCACATCATGGGCTATATCATTTCAGGCCATGGGTTCTACCAATACTCTGCACTGTAGCCTGGGTTGCATGGCTCAGATATGGCTCAGAACTTCAGTGGGGATCAGGTTAGATCTCTAAGGAAACAAGGCAAGAAGAGATCAGCACCTAAGAAAGCTCCAAGTGGGATTGGAGGCCAGAAGAGTTTACCAGTATGTTGCTCCAACAACAAACAGATCAAGACTGAGCATTAAATAATATGTTGGCTGAGTTTAGGCTGGTTGGCTCTGCCTCCACGCTGACTAAACCCTGGCCTGTTTTACTAGCTTTACGCTATGACAATATGAGAGTGACTGTGGGAAGTGAGTATCCTCATGGCAGGAGTCCTCCGAGTCCAAGGATGGCAAGGTAACCTCCTCTGGGCATAGGGGAGCCAATGTCAGGATCCTTCTGGGGAGCTGGTTTCTGAAGAATCACAAGCCTTATGATGCCTTCTGGACATCTTCTTCAGAAGACAAGGGGTCAGGATTCTCTAAGGATGAGGGTTCAGGGTCCTTGTCCATGACATGGTCCACCAGCAAGATCAGGTTGGTATACACTAGACAGGGTCTTTTAGTTGATGGCCCTTGCAACAGAGGGCTCCTTCTTTGCCGGCTTTTAGATGAGCTCTGAAAATCCTTTTGCCTCATTCTGCTATTCGTTAAAGATGCTGGGCTGAAGTTTTAATTTATACTGCTGCCTCTTGTTGTAAATTGTTTTAATTTTCAGTAGATTTGCCAGGCTGGATCAGAAAACATTATAGATTGCTGTTTTAGTTTTGCTTTCTTAAATTAGTTGAGTTTTCATTGTCTTTTGTGTTTTAATTTTCAGTGTTTGTGCTGCCTTTGAAAGGCTTTTTTTTTTTTTGCCCTGAAAGGCAGCATAGAAAAATACCTGTCATAAATAAAATAAAATAAAAACGTTTCACTAATCTGAATAGGCACATTGGTAATATCAAAGGAGGGGCGAGAGGAACAAAAGGGACTCAACATTGCAGCAAGCTAAGTAGATACAGCAATTTGTACAAAACCTGGAAATAAATAAAATGGGGACACAGACAACACGTATCACCTGGCTTCCATGTGAGAACAATATCAGGTAATTCAAGGTCTACAAAATCCAGGGAGAAATTTAGATGAAGAGTTTTTTTAAAAAAGCATTCTTGAGAACTATTCTAAAAGCCTATACTCTTTTCAATCCTTCCTGTGCTTGGTTGTTTATTTCTGTTTTTATTTTCTTTTTATTTGGGGGGTTGGCATATCATCATTTTCTCATTCCGAGCTGTCCCCATATAAGATAAAAGACTCCCTGGGCGGGATTCATCAATGAGGGACATTATTTATCAATGCAGGATCTTTTTGAACATTTCCCCCCTCCCTTTGATTCATGAAACACTTTTCTATATCCAAAAAGCACTTCATAAATCGTTCAGTACCAACAGAAATTAATAATAACGAATCCATTTATATACAACACACTCATTCTGACAACTGTTGATAATTCTTGAAGCTAGCATCTTGTCAGCAAATGGGAATTATGCTGGTGATGCAGGAAAGGAAACCATCCTGTATAGAAATGAATTAGAATAGTTCCCTCTTCTGCGTCCACATGCCCAAGTTTTTTAAAAAATAAAATAAAATAACCACTATGTTGGTTTTTCCTCCCCTTATTTAGGTAAAATATTTGTTTATTTTAAATATAAATATTATCACTAAATGGAATACAGACTTCAGGTTGTTGAGGGAGCTAGGACAGGATCTCTCATCATTGCTACCACTTGTGAACTTGAGAGGCAAGAACCATCAAGCAAGCTGACAGGGGCATCGCCTTCTCTTTTCTTCTCATCCTCCCCCCTCCCCACTGTTGTCTGGGCCAGAGCAAGAGGCAAGTGAATAAGAAGAATGCAACTGTGAAGAAGACAGGTGAGGGGAGGCTTTTTTCAATGGGCCTCTGCTGGGGCTAGGGCCCTTGGTAGGTGCCTGACCAAAATTGGTTCAGCACCCTGGATAACTCCTTCAGAGTTCTCGCTGGTTCTGACTGAAACCCAGGATGGATTCACAGCCTCATTACAACTGGAGCCACCATCCTCCATTGATTCCATTAACTTCCTTAAGTGAACTTATCTTAGGATCCTAGTCTGATTTTTGATGGTCCTCCTTTCCTGCAGCAGCTCTCCATCCCCAGTGGTGTAGTAGAACCCGGCCTAGGGAGGTTGTGGGTTCTCCCACATTAGAGGCCTTCAAGAGACAGCTGGGCAGCCATCTGTCAGGTATGCTTTAAGGTGGTTTCATGTATTGAGCAGGGGGTTGGACTTAATGGCCTTGTAGGCCCCTTCCGACTCTACTATTCTGATTATGTGACTCACAGGGTCAAAGCACCATGAGTTTTTGATTAGCCAGGATAATGACATACACACACACACACAAGCTTCCATGTTCCCTCTGGCTTAGCTGCACTACTCACAGTAGCTAGTGGGTGGATGGGTGGAAATTAGATTTTTCCAGTGAGCTATCACATGCACACATATACAGTGCAGACACACGAAGAGATATGGATCAATACAACTACTGAGTACAGTGTGATAGAAATTCTAACAAAGCACTGATTAATTCTACACAAGGGAGCCCTCTGTATAAAGGAACACCAATCCGTTTACCTCAGAGCGTTGCATTTGAAACCAACCTCACCCAAGCTTATTTGGTCACCATATAGGCAAAGAAACTATTGGAGTTCTGAACCCTGTAATATTTTTTAAACATGTCTCTTTTAAACCGTGTAGGTGGTCTCACGAAGGGCCGTGTTTCAAAATATTTAAGCTGATTTTGGCAGGAAGACTAAATTTCAACTGGCAAAGTTCAAGCAGTTAATGGGCTTAATCTTTTCAAAATAAACGGTACAGTTCCAAAGCTGCGCGGACGGCCCACCTAAATTATAGAGCAGGAGAACCTCAAGCCGCCATGCACAGCAAAGGAAACTGAGACAGGAATAATTAAAAAAATAAACAGAGATGATGATGAATTTATGGCTTGGGAAAGTATGAAGACTGGAGATATGACAGTATTGGCAGATACATATATATATATATATATATATATATATATATATATATATATATTTCAGTAGTTCTCAAAACGCTCAACAAAAATCAATGTAGGCATAATTATGCATCACTTTCTTTTTCTTTTACAATTTCAGGAACTGTTTGCAAATGGCTAATTAGTATTTGACATGTGATGCAGATAAATATATTGGCAAGCATCCCAAAAGCTACTTTACTCATAGCATTGGGTGTATTCTTTGGTTTGTTTGTTTTAACCATTTTGAATAGCATAACGCCCCCGGGCTCCCTCTCCTGTCCCACCATAGAGTTTCAACTGCTTTTGTGACTTCCCTCAGTCTGAGACTTAGTTCAGCGTCACTTAATGTGTGCCTAGGGGGAAAAGGTTTTAGAAAAACAACCCCGAAGCCCTCCTGGGAGCCCAGACCTAGCCATGGAAGCACCGGTGACCAACTGTCATTATTTCAAGTCAATGCATTTAAATCAGCACATCACATTTGTTTGTAAAAGTGGTTTTTGCTTGACTTAAGCTTTTAAGACCTGTGTCATACAGACTTTATTAGCTTGCCAGGATAATTTTTTTATTATTTTTTATTTTCATCTCCAGGTGGAAACAAAAGTTGTTTGTTTGTTTTTGGTGGTTTTAAAAATAATTTTATTCAAGCAATGCAAATCTTTCCTGGCCTAAATAAGAGATGATTTATTATTTTGGCTTTATTCATTTTTCAGTGTCTTATAACAAATAATAATAATAATAATAATGCAATAGTCTTACTACATTTCTTATTTTCTACAATGCAGCATAGCAATCACATATCAGTGGAACATCAGCCACGGAAACCTCTAAGTACTGTAGATAACCTATGTCAAATGACAACCAGAACAAAACTATTTAGTCATGATATCTCTTTGAAAATATGTGTTGATGCTTGGGCAACACCATCATAGTTTGTAACATATTGGCACTATGCTAATGATACTCCTTGGCACAGGAGTTTTAGTGGCAAGATCCAGTATCGGCGGCAGTAAGCCTATATACCCCAGTTGCTCGGGAACATGGGTGGGAGGGTGTCATTGCACTCGTGTCCTGCTTTGGGTTCCTACTAGACAGCTGGTTGGTCACTATGTGAACAGAGTACTGGACTAGATGGAGTAAAAAATAGCCAAAGGCAAGGGCGGAACCAAGTTATCTTCTACAATAATATTAGTAGTAAAAGGTTTATTAAAGTGCCAGGTGCCTACGCATTTTGAACGCGGTTGCGTTCTTCCTCAGGGCTTTATAACGCAACTGCACTAACGTTATAAAGCCCTGAGGAAGAACGCAACCGCGTTCAAAATGCGTAGGCACCTGGCACTTTAATAAACCTTTTACTACTAATATTATTGTTCTAACTCTGTATTTTAATCTTATATCAATTTTGTTGCGTGGTTTTATCCTGGTTGTACTTTTTATACTGTATTTTGTAATTGTGCTTTTAACATGTTGGTTGTTTAATTATGGTATTTTTAGTGTATATAGCAATACTGAAAATAACAAAAACAAAATCAGTAGAAACAACTACTAATAACCATAATGTTGGCAGATAAATTCATAGTAGAAGTATCTGTCTATCTATCTATCTATAATATCCAATAAACTAGTACAATTAAACTAAACTAATCCAACAATTGAGCACAAAGCAGGAGAGAGAATCTAACCGAAATCTCTCATAGTTACTTCTCCGGCCATGGCTAGACCAGGCCTATATCCCTGGAATGTCCCGGGATCATCCCTGTGCATCCAAATGACACACAGGGGATCCCGGGAGCAGGCAGAGACGCTCCCTCCATTTGCCTGGGATAATCCTTAGGTCTAGCTAAGGCCCCTATCACTCACCTGAGAAGGTAGAGATTGCAAGTCCTTCTTCAAGCTCCATCTACCCATCTAATTTTGATATTACTCAGCCTCACTCTCCATCAAGTACCCCTCCCAGCATTGGTCTTTGGGCAGCAGGCTTTATTAAGATCAAGAGTTCAGCCCACCCCCACCCCCTGCCCCCATTTTATAATGTTTAAGCCTGCCCTGTGATAGGTGATGCTGCCATCACATTGGCTTGCGCCCGTAGTCCGTTCAGTACAGTTCACATGCAAGGCTCAGGAAGGGAAATCTCTTGACTAGAGTTTTGATAACTGGCTGCTTTCTTGCTTCCTCCAAGATGCAGGAGGCTCAGACCCTCCAAGTGCAGTGAGATCAGTACTACACCCACCTTCAGCAGTACACAGCAGCCTACCAGCAGCTAGCCACCGAGAAGGAAGAGTTGCACAAACAGTACCTTCTTCAGACACAGCTCATGGACCACCTGCAGTGCGAGGAGGTCCAGGGCAAAGTGACCGTGGAGATGCACCTCAAAGAGCTGCAGCAAGCAAAGGTGAGGGCTGGGGCTACTATACAAAGAAAGTTTAGGAGGCTGTTCAGTTTCTATGGCAGGTGGGGTGAGCCAAGTGGAAATGGCTAATGCCTTGATGTTAAACCCTCTCTAGCAAACACTCTTCTGGATGTTTTGGGGCTACAACTAATAATCACCAACAACCATTGATCATGCTGATGAGAGTTGTAGTCCAAAACATCTGTCAGGCACTAAGTTGGAGAAGGTAAATATAATCCACAGTGTCTACTAGGGATGTTGGAGGAATTTCCCAGCTCATCCCCCACCCCACCCCAGACACCAGCTCATGAATCCCTGACCTGGCACAAAAGGAAAGGGGTGAATCAATTTCATTCTTAGAGCTCCCGACCTCTCGAGAGTATCTCTAGATCTAGGAACATTCACTTCTTATTATAAATGTAAATGCCCATGTTATTTTATTATCTGACAAAGGGTTGAGTTGTTTTAGCAAAATTAAGCCTCTGATTCATGCAAACGTGGGGCACCATCTTAGCCTGCTTTGTGTAAGATGTATAGATATGATTTCAAGAGAAAACTACATTAAAAAGAAACAGGGGGGGGTTCTGAATTGCCTCTGAGTTTAATTGGAGACATCTGGTCTGTTGGGGTTGAGTGAAAATTTTATTTGGAGTTTCTGAGTAGGAAGAGTTGTTCCTTGGCTGATTATCTTTATACTGCTTTATTTCTTCTTGTGTCACCCCCTTTTTTCTCTTTTTTTTCTTTCATTTTACATTTTAAAGGATGCTAAATAAATATAAATGAATTTCAAGGCACTTTGTTTGCCTTTCATATCTCTAGCTTCTCCAGAATCTGAACATGAATGGCTAAGTGCCTTGTGCCATGTGAAAAGGAAACCGGATACATATATAGGAGACATAGAAGACCTCTTCAAACCAAGCTGAGTTGCCAAATGCTAAACTCCAATGTAGTGTCAGGACTGGACAGGGCTCCATTTGGCCATCAAAGAGAGAGAGAGAGAGAGAAAGGGAGAGACAGAGAGAGCAAGCACTAGAGAAAAGTCCACCATTCCAGATGTTCAAACCTGCCATGTCCTTTCAACGTCTGTGTGGGCAACAGACATTGTGTCTTACTTTTAACTGAGCCTTCGTTTGTCTCCTTGACTTAATCCAAACTCCACCAAACTGTCAACCTCCATATGTGTCAGGTTATAACTCCCATCATCCTCAACCAGCAGAGCCAAGGATGATGGGAGCTTATTTATTCATTTATTTGATTTATACCCAACTTTTCTACCAATAAATAAATAAATGGAACTCAAGGTGGCTTAAAAAGCAATTTAAAATAGATTAAAACAATAAAATGAATTAAATTTCAATAACAATAACAATAATAATACCCATAGCAATTACAGAATAAAAATAGTTCTCTCCAAGGAGGTTCATACGGCACTGACACGTGGCCAGATCTACACTACTGCTTTAAAGCACTTTATAACAGTTTTGACAACTGTTGGGGCCCAGGACACACTCCATATACAGTTGTCAAAACTGTAATAAAGCACTTTAAAGCAGTTGTAGATGGCCAAAGGCCTTTTTGAATAAAGTGGTCTTTGGCTGCTGGTGGAAGGAGCAGCCACCGAAAAGGCCCTGTCTCACATTGCCACCAAACACACTTCATCGTTTTACATGCTGTATTTCACGTGTATGTTAGGGAAGTCTGCGTGTGCAAGCAATATTAAAATGCATTATATTTGGGAACTTGCTTGCAAAACAAAAATCATATTTTAAGAAAAAAAATACCCATCCCTGTTTTAAAGTGGCATGCAGTACCCAACATTAAGCGTTCCCTTATACATGTTTCCAGATACAGTACATCTCAGAGGATAATTGCATGTTCCCCAATGCACATGTTAACAACTGGTTGCATTGCATTGCACCTGGCACAGGAGAAGACCACCTATCTTAGGGCCAGTGTGAGGAAAGAAGGGTGGGAGATGCAGCAATGAAAGACTTTTACTGGTTTCCCTTCCATGTATGCAGAGCCATGATGTACAGGGACTCATCAGCACATCACCAGGGGAGAAGGACTATATCATATGTCTCTTAGATCTTCTTATCTCTGAGATTTTGCTATTTACAGTTGTGGTGCTTGGTGTGTGTGTGTGTTACATCAGACCATGCCAAAGAAACACAAATGCAACTTTATGCTAGTCACCAAGGGCACCAGGTACCATAACTCTAGAAGTTTTAAGACAGTCACAAAATATGAATCACAGATTGCAATGAGGAATTGTTTAAAACTTCAGACGCCCAAGGAATCATATTTCCTTTGACAAGTAAGCCATTTTTATGGCCAGTCTATGGCACTGTTATGGAAGCAAAAGTTGAAAGATGGAAGCACAAATTTCACGACGTAGGTTGGACTGGTGAGCTCATCACTGACCTTGATTTCACTGGATCAATACAGTACAAGACAGATATCAGACCAAATATGGAGACCCATCTAGTGATGCTCGGTGTACATTACAGCTCATGACAGCTGTGCATTTATCACATGACTCATTTGACTAACGAGCACAATCAAAGACCAATCAAAAGCATTGTAACTCATGACAATAACACAGTCACTAATACTAAACACAGTTTGGAGGTAGGGGATGAAAAGGCTAGGGGGTTGTAGGAGTGCACTGTTCATCAAGGATGCAGACAAGCTGGAGCGTGTTCAGAGGAGGGCAAACAGGATGATCAGGGGTCTGGAAACAAAGCCCTATGAAGAGAGACTGAAAGAACTGGGCATGTTTAGCCTGGAGAAGAGAAGATTGAGGGAAAACATGATAGCACTCTTCAAATGCTTGAAAGGTTGACACGCAGAAGAGGGCCAGGATCTCTTCTCGATCCTCCCAGAGTGCAGGACTCAAGTTACAGGAAGCCAGATTCCAGCTGGACATCAGGAAAAACTTCCTGACTGTTAGAACAGTACGACAATGGAGCCATTTACCTAGGGAAGTTGTGGAGTCTCCCACACTAGAGACATTCAAGAGGCAGCTGGACAACCATCTGTCAGGTATGCTTTAGGGTGGATTCCTGAATTGAGCAGGGGGCTTGACTCGATGGCCTTAGAGGCCCCTTCTAACTCTACTGTTCTATGATTCTATAATTTCAAATATAATGCAATTCTATGTGATGCTTTTCTAGTGACACATATTAGAATACTAGAGCGCTCAAGAAGTATTCAGGGTTGACTACCCCCCTGTTGGTTTTCTCTCTCTCCATTTCTCCACTCTCACAAGCTTTGGAAATGTTGAAGTATTCATATTGTCAGAAAATTGCTTACTTCCTGAACCCACCTATTTCTAAAGTGTATTATTTAAGGCAGATAATGAATAAGACCAAGTTGATGATAGACATTAAGTAATTTTAACCAATACCATTCAAAGGTTTATAATATGAAATATTGGAAAATTACATGCAGAGTAATCTAAGTAATGAGATGTTAAAATTCCTTGGAACCTGGAAACTCTCCCATTCATTCTGTTCTTCTTTTTCTTTCAACCTCGCCATGGGAGGCTCTTTTGCTGACATCTTTATATATGATGTTCTCATTTCAAAATGCCACTGAACCTTCAAATGAATACTTGCCTATGATCTTTGAATACAAAAAGAAGAAGAAGCTTAAATCAAGGTTTTTATATTTTAGTGCACTCAGCCATACTAGGCAGTGACAGAATTTTTGGTATTTAGCTTAGGTCTCCTTTCAAGAGAAAATGAAAAGAAGCTCCTGAAAGTGAATACAATTGTTTAGCAATGCACCATCTTAACAGGGACGGTTTCTCATAAGGAAATTCACAAAAACCATGTGAGAGCCACAGGGAATATAAAATAATCAAGGTAGATGGAGAAGCTGTGCATTTATGGGCAGTATCCAACGCTGTTCACATGACAGTAGGACCCATGACCAGTGCAATTGGAAGCTAGTTATTCCTAAAGTAGCTAGAAACAAGCTGAAACTCTTGTTCCCAAAACAAAAGAGGTAAGAGGAGCTTGCAGAAGGGAGCAATGTTGAACTGCCTCCTTACATAAATGAGCATTTGGCCTCATTTTGGATATTGCTTGAGAAAGCACTAGCTTCCTGGTGCACTGGCAGTGCAAGATAATCAGCAGAAGTGCACGGGCAGCTTTGGGTACTGCCCTTTGTCTCAATGAAGTCAGTTCTTTAGGAAGACGTTTTCTTTAGAGTCAAAAAAGAAGTGATCACTTTCCATATCGTAACTTTGACTGCACAACCGGGGCAGGCAGAAGGTTTGGTGGCTCCCTCGGCAGACTCCCCAGCCTGGGTGAGCCACCCCTGGGCAGTAGATGAGTAAAGATGAGATGAAGGAGAAGTAGGTAAAGGCAAGAATGGAGGAGGAGGAGGAGGAGACAAAGAAGATGGCAGCAAAGATGCCCAGCCAAGCAAAGATAGAGACAGAGCAGGTAGTGGCAAACCTACCCACCTGGACAGTGGCACCATCAGCAGGGGGAAAAGATGTCCATCCTTGCAACAACTGGTTCCTGCCTTTTTAATTCACCCACAAAGCCTGAGGCCCACCCCTGTTGTAGGGTCATTCTGCTGGTGCTATTGTGGAGGGATCAAAGTGGTGGGCACCAGTAGCTGCACTTGATGGCAAAATTGGCTCTATTCCTGTGGCTGGACCGGTACTCACCTATCTCTCTCACAGTAAGGTGAGCAAGCAGTGGGTCGTCCAGAGGGCTCAGACCATTTGCAAGCACCCAATAGTGACATATTGCATGACAATAACCTCTGCTGTGTCAGGAAAGCTCCCATGCTCCTCAGAAGCTGCATGTATGAAAGATCAGGATTAAACTTCCCCACCGCCCATGAATACTACAACTTAACTGACTAGCCCTTTCTGGCTTTTTCTTGCTGTAACCTTAGGCAAATAAAACCAACCATTTGCAAAGCCATAAGTTAGTGGAATATGTGCATAACTATTTGGCAAGTCCAAACTAACTTAGGGAGAAGACTGTCTCAGACTGGAGGTAGGATAGCAAGCTGCATAATCTTCCCAAGTAATAAGATGGAAATTACAGTGCATCTGGTGCAGGTACCTGGTCAAATAGGTTCCCAAATGTTTAGTAAAATTGACACCTTTTTTGACCCACCATCTAGACAAGTGGCAAGAGACATTTTGTTTTCAGACTTTGGGACTGAATAGGAAATCTAGGGAAACAGTGGGGCAGTCCAAGAATTTTCAAACCATTACTTGGCAGGACAGGATGAATACATAGTTTGCCAAGCAGTTACATGCGCATTGGTGTAAATATACTTTCAACCAATGGGTCGCGGCCCAAACTTAGGTCACAAGGTCAATCCAGATGGGTTGCAGCAAAGCTGTTGCCTCCATATTGGGCAATTTTGTAATTTTGAAAGTGGGTCTCATGTTGCAGGTTGGGAGTCCGAAGTGGGTCTCGGGTCTGGACCAGTTGAAGACCACTGGGGTAAACTACCATTTGATAACTGATGATCTCAATCCATTCACTGCCCACAGTTTCTTCTTCTGTTGTGCCACATAAAGGGCAGCAAAGTTCTTATTTTGAGATACGCATGATCTACTGATGGGAGTTGTAGTCCAACACATCTGGGAAACATAGTCCAACACAGATCTAAGGGAAAGTGTGGCATAAGTGGAAGCAAACAGGCACACTTACAAAGCAGAAGAATCTCCAAAGAATGTGATGGGTGACTTCCCCTCAAGCTGTAGCCACAAGTTTTTCACTAAATCCTGATAAATACTCTTCTCTCTCTTCTCACCCCAAACTGATGGCTGCTTTTTCACTCCCTCCCACTTCCCTCTTTCTCTCACAAACCTCTGCCTCCCTCCAGGTCTGCCTCCTTCTCTGAGCTCTGATAGCTATCTCCTTCCAAGCCCCCAAGAGAGATCGCCAGCTATCAGGAGACGTCTCCTGTCATTAGCTCCCATTGACGAAACATCAGAAGACCATTCTGGGCCATTCGCTTAACAAAAGAACAGTCAGCCGGCAGCCCTAACACTATATGTTTAGAGGAAACAATGCAACTGCACTTTAGCAAGGGCTAAGGAGAGAAATATAATGAAGCAGAACTATGAACCTAGACCCATTCTCCTGTGGAAGCACTATTTGGCAAAGAGGGGGTTAAGGCATCTTCCCTAGAGTGAGGGGGAGCTATGGATGCTTCCCAAAGGTATTGTCTCAGCTGCTAGGCAAGGAGTCGAGTATCTCCAGGTGAGAATTCGGGTGGGCTTACTGAGGAAAACCCGGCAGTGAAGGAATCTGCTGGGATCAATTAAAATGACCCAGATATAAGAGAAGGAGAAAGAAGCTTCCAGTACCTTTGTCAGGATGGCTACCTGCTTTTGACTCTGAGCACCATTTCCCACAGTAAGAACTTTTGTTCTCAAGCCAAGAAACATGAGAAACCCATCTGGCCTTTAGACAGGGAGTCAGAAGCACTGAACATTGCAGATATTTCAGCCACGTTTGTAGTTCGTTTGTTTTCTTCTTCTTTAATTGATTCACTAGGAATGGTGGAATGGGGTGGTGTTGGTGGGGGTGGGGGTGGGGGTGGGGAGAAGAAAGGCAGCCAGCCAGCGCCACACATGTCCAGCACGCATCTTCTTGACTTCTTTCTCCACAAACGGCTTCGCCAGGAAAGCAATTCTAACACATTGCCAAAGTTTCAAGACGGTTGGCATTATTTTTAGAAGCAGGAGAAGGAAATTATTAAGATATACTCCACATGAATGATTCATGTGTAGTTCCTACACTGAAGTTAAAGATTTACGTTCTGGATGTTAGCTTTTTCATCACTGATTGGATGGCAGAGGTGCCCAAGTGATGGAAACTAAAGCTAATCATTCTACGCGGATTCTGAAAATCAGGGTCACGACACCCCCCCCCAAAGTCCTTGAAATTTGTTCAACATTTAGGTTAATCATTCACTGAAGGGCACCTCTTTCCTTCAATGCTTCTCTCACTTTCAGCTCATGCAAGGGGCCATGGGGACCATTCAGAACTCAGCTGGCCCAATCAAAGAAGCATTATTTCAAATTACTTGTTCAACACTTTCTTCAGTTTGTCTCGGTGAAATGCATGATATCAAATCAGTCCTAACCTGGCTCTGGGCTAGAGTAGCAAGCAGCACCAAGAGGAATGTGAAAGATGATTTGAATTGCTGAATCTACAAAGTGGTAGGGATGGCAAAGAATTTCATTTCAGTTTGGGCTTGATAGTTCTCAATATCTGGGACAAATGAATTTGAGATTTTTTAAAAAAAATGTGGGAGAAACCAAAATTGGCATATTCATCCATCAAGGTCCAGGGCTTTGAATGCTTTGATCTTAAAACTCTGGGTTTTGATCCCTGTGTTAGCATTTAATTAGGGTTGACACCTCTTTTTTTACTTGATAGGCTCCACACCTTTAAGTGCTACATGGCAGGTAGTTACATTATGGTCCTCTCTAAATTGGGAGTAGATTGAATCTGGCTAGCACAGAAGGGTAGGGATTTCACTTCAGTTCAGTTTGGTTAAGAGTTTACCAAAATTTGCAAAGTTTATATTCAGGAGAGGAAAAACTTGAGATAAAAATGAAACAAAAACAAAATGCAAATGCAAGAGAAAGCAAAATTAATAGATTCACCTATCCCTACTTACCAGTCACTCTCTACTCTCCCAATTCTCAGTCACCTCAAATGGTAGCTGGTGGTTCCTAGCTAGCACAATGCTTCACCAACCATTATGGTCCACACCCCAATCTCTCCCTTAAATTACATTTTAAGTTTTGATCCGTGTTGTATATTCACATCCTTTTCTCTAACAATATTCCCATGCTGCTTCTGAAATATGTCATCATTAAAAAAAATGTATATATTTAAATTAACAACAAAACACAAATGGGGATCACACCAATGGATGAGTATAAACAACTTGGATATGATAGTTCGTTTTTCGAATCCAGTCACTGAAAAAGTTTAGGTATCTTTCCAGGGGCATATATAACATGATAATGGTGTGCATCATGGCTCTTCCCATATTTGTAAAGAAATTGAAATGCTGTCGAATATATTTTAAAAATCTGCATGGGTAATTTGTCCTCTAGCGTAGGGGTGGGCTATGAGACTACAGATTTTATTAAATCCTTTCCATTTGTCTTTTGTGGATTGTCAAGGATCTTTTGTTTAATTGTCCACTCATTGATGAAATTGGATATTTCTTATAAGCCTGTACGAGAATTCCTATTTGCAAGTGTGCATTTGCACTAAAATGCACGTGTGTATTTGCATTAAAGGGCACATGTGCAATTCCACCCTCAGAAAAAGTTTTAAAAAAAACACCAAATGATCTGCAAGTCCGTGGAATCTGTGTGACTCAGAAAATCCAGCCTGTTGTGGATTCCCCAGATCAGATTTATAGAAAACCAAACTCATTTGAATATCTTGCCGATTTCTCTAACTCCTCTTCAGGGCAGCTTGTAGCCCTCTAGAAGATATTAGACTGTAATTCCCATCAGACCTAGCCAGCCTAGCCAATGGTGAGGGATCATGGGAGCTGCAGTCCTACAAGTTGCCCACCCATGACCTAAGAAGCCTCATTTAATGTATTAATGCCTCTGACAGTGCATTGTACAACCTTTTGCTGTTACCAGGAGGCCACGCCAATCTCTGTTGTAATTTTTCAATGTTTCCTTATAGGTGAGTGTGCTACAAATGGCAAAAATATTAGTAGCTCTTTATGTAACAGGTTTTTCCCTCTCCCTCAAATGTGTTCAGCAGCACCTGATAACCTGTCCAACCCAGCTGCCACTTGCCTTACCTCCCTGGTCTTCTCCTTTGACCTCTCCCCTTTGACCTCTCCTCCACCTAGTCCTAACACCACTTTCTTTATCTCATCTAAAACCTGTTCTAGATCTGACATCTCCTCTGTGGAATCCCTCTTTCTGTCCATTATCACTTTTTAACACCATGTTCCCTTCCTCTTCTGCTATATGCCCCTTGCTCCTTTTGTGGCCTGTACACTATCAATGCACTGGCTTAAAAATAGTGGGAGGATTGCCTTCGTTATCTTTCCTTTTACTATGTATTCATAACTGAATATTATTTATTCATTTTCTAATGTGAACCTAAGCAGTTCAGATTTTAAAATGGCACCGCCATTTTCTGACACTCCTTTTCATTCTTACACCTCAAGCTGTAGAAAGATGTGATGGAGGTTTTCCTATGGAAAAAGGAAGGAAAATAGATGCTCTCTGGACTTCTGTGAGCCATAGGGCTCTCATAGAATCTGCAACATGCATGGAAGAGGATTACTTGACTGACGACCATAAGCAGTGGATTGTATGGCAAATATTTTGCTATATATGGTTGTTTACTCTGGATTTCTGGACTAATTTGGTTTTGGTCAATTAAGCTTCTGCCTCCTAAAGCCAAAATGATACCCTGTAGATAAGTGATTGTTTGCACACACTCCCTTTTAAAAACCAAAAAAACACACACAAAAACCATTGCATATTCAAATTGCAGGAAGCAGTCCTTCCCAATGATAATTGACCATTCTCTACGTACAGTTTGAAATCTTTATTGGGATCATTTCTCTTGAAAAGTTGCAGTATGAGAGGACTGCATTTTTAATTGTTATTATTACACTTAAAGTTTAAGTGCCACTCCTGGGACAGATTTACCGGGAAACAGGGTTCCCAGTCATTTTAAAGGCTGTGTTTGTTATTGTTTATTATTATAATACCTTGACTGAGTTAATAGATTTTTCGTGTTTGCAGAACCCTGTAATCATAATGGCTGTGTTTTCTACTGCTGCTAACTCTTTAATGGAAAAGATGAACTGTTCAGAAGAAGAGTTCATTTCTTTGCCCTCTCTGCAGTAGCCCTCTGTGCTTCATAGATCCACGTGGAATTAGCTGTATATATTTTTAAAAATGATTTCATGAAAGAGCAAGAAGGGGAGCAGCCAGAGAAAGGCAAGAAAGAAGGTTCCGAAAATGGGGCAGAAACTAACAACCAAGGGTTCTCTCCTTTTTATGGCTTGCGTGTCCATTTTGAGACAACCGGGCCATCATTGTGGCCTGTGTGCACGCCCGCAAATGATGTGATTATTGCCCATTTCCATCAAAGACAAGTCTGTGTGCCTCTGTGCGTGCACGGGGGACGGTGTGGGCGGTTTGGAGATGAGTCATATTCTCATGATGATTTGCTTTCGTTTCAGCGTTGCAACTCTGATGGCGGATAAACCAAACATACCGTAGCGCACGGTCCAGCCGCATGGAGCTTAACGAGCGCATATGAAGATCACATCAATAATTCAGACCACTCAAGAGGTGGCGACTTGAACAAGTCCCTTTTGGTTAAACTTATTTAAAGATAAGGTGAAGTTAAGTGAGTGATGGCACAGTTACAGAGGCCAACGGTCCGGAGGGAATACGGACCGTCTTATGTTACATCGTTGGAGTGACTTGTGCGAAATTATGTCAACTTACAGATCTTCGAACCTTAAGGGAGAAGAAAATGTCTGATCTCTTATGGAGAGTGATACAGGATGAGCGTTTTATAAAAGGGCAGCTACGCTTTGCCCAATAAAGCTCTTTTCTATTAAAACAAAACTGCCCATTAGCAAAGTACTTTAAGAGAGAGAGAGAGAGAGAGAGAGAGAGAGAGAGATGCTATTAAGATATTATTAAAGCATTCAAAACATTTTATTGGTGACAGTGCAAAAGAATGGCAAAACACTTGGATGCATTGAAAAAGATTCCATTTCTTTTGTTCCGGCACATATATCCATTTTCTCCTGTATGTCTGAGAGAGATGATTGAGATTCATCCTGTTCACGTGCTTTTGCACTGAAATACAGAATGGTAAACAGGAATTAAATCACTAGCTCTCTCTCTCTCTCTTTGTGTGTGTGTGTAATTTTCATCTGTATTCCTGCTCACTAGCATCAGGTTACATACAGATTACTTTCAGTTCACCAACAGTAGTGGTAGAGCCAGTGACCCTACCAAAAATCCTGAATATTTTTTTTTTCCACTGAAAAAGTAAGTGGGTCCCTTATATGTTGAGGAAGGAAAGGAATTTCCTTTGCATTCCATGTAAAATAATCTACACACAAGACTATGCGTATATCCCGATGAACCCTGTGTAGGCTGTTGACTGTAGCAGTGCAGAGACTGTTGTGTGTGCTTGTGTTTTTTAGAGCAATCAGGAAATCGCATCACCTTTGAGCTATAAAATTTACAGAGCAAAAAATGTCCTTTTGTTTTTTTACTACTTTTCTGAACATCTTTAGATTCCAGGGTGGCCTTAATGCTCCGAATATTCCATCTCAGTGGCTTTGCCACGCACAGCCACATCGAACAGTGACAAATAGATACTAAAAATCTAAGCCATATTCCTTGCTGCATTGAACTTTGAGATTTAACACTCATTTTATGTTTAATTAATTCCAAAAAAGGGGGGGGAGAGAGGGAATGGGGGGGGCGAAAGGAGGGAGAACTTTTAAGGCTAGCTTTGAACAGGCTGTTTGTTAAAAAAAATAGAGAACATTTATGTTTTCACTGTTGTTTTTCCAAATGTGATGTGACAAAGTGAAAAAGCTTCATGAAAGTGCGGTTCTTTGTGTGATGGAAGTGGGATGCACCTTGCAGTCTCACATCATCAAAGAAACAGACGTGTATCTATAATTTATGCTTTGCTTAAAGCTTCCGCTGATCTGATGTGGCTTTTTCAGACAACACAGCCAGCCTTAGCAAAGCGTGTCAATCATCCGGGCTTGCTCAAATTGTAGACCATTAGTAAGAGAGACAGCAAAGTTTCTTTAATGACGCTTTTATATGTGGTGTGTTGGCAGTGAAACAGAGAAGAATTGACTTGATCAATGCATTAGTCTAATCATGGGGTTCCTGCTCTTAATTTCTTTTGTCGGTAATTTCCATACTCAAACAGCATTCAGGATACTTGTAAAGACACACTTAAAGCACTCCCTGATGTATGGAGTCACCTATAAAGAGTGGCTTGGATATAGCACTGTAGGAAACATGGAATAAAGATGGGGGGGATGGAGAGGAGAAGCTAGTCAGATTTCTCTTTGAACTACCTTTCCTGGTGGGAGGATTAGACTACCTTTGTCAAAAAATGGAGCATTTCCATTTCTATATATCATTCTCCTTCTCTCACACACACATCTGGGGGGAGGGGGAATCAAACAGGACAGCATCCCAGTTACTGGTGAAGGTGGAAGCTGAAATATTTAAATCATTGCAAAACTCTTATTTTGTCAGACTCTCTCTCTCCTCCCCCTTCCTCTCTCCCTCTCTCTCTCTCTCTCTCTCTCTCTCTCTCTCTCTCACACACACACACACACACACACACACACACACACACACACACACGACTCTCTCGTTTCATGTCTCTTGTGGTTTTCTACCCCAGTCTCAGATTGGATCTATTCCAGTCTCGGATCTGATCTACTTCAGTATTAGGGTTCCCTTCTCCTTTTGCCACCCCCTTTTCTCTGTGCATTCAATTTAACTTTCTGCATCTGGTCTTGTTGTGTTTTGTCCATCAGGACTGCCTTATCTACTTTCCTTTCTTTGTTCTCCTACACACTCTCTCCATTCTTTCACCAGCTCCCTTCTTTTAGAACCCAAGTTGCAGAATTCTAGTTGCAGAATCTACATTACTGCTTTAAAATGGTTTATAACAGTAGTGACAACTGTCAGGGGCCAGGACACACTCCATATGTAGTTTTCAACCTGTTTTCAATGTGCCGTATGCTGCTTGGTGTAGATCTGGGCCCAAGTTGCAGAATCCTGCAGAAAACCCTCTTCCATGCTGTCCAGGAGGGAGAAAATGTGGTATGATCCAAATACCTCCTGAAAACACACTTCTTCACCTAGGCTTTCTCTGGCTTGTTATTAATTGCAATAGATTGTACGCTGCTCCATTGGACTGTTCCTTGTATTTTTTTGTGCTGTTATTGTAGTCGGAATCATTTTTAATCGTGTATTTTCAATGTGATTGTTATTGTTACTGCAGGTCGAAATTGTTTTGGCGAGTGTATTTAAATGTGATTTGTAATAGTTATATGTGAACCATTTAGAGATTTTATTGTATTAAGTGGTATATAAGTATTACAAATAAATAAATAGTACTCCACGTAGCCCCTTCTCATTTTTAACCTATGAGAGGGCATTTTCTTCCTTCCTATTCCCTTACGGTCTGTCTGTACTAAGATTGTAAGCTAGCAGGCAGTGTTCCCAATTAACCTGAGCACAATGCATAACTTTTAAGTACAATTAAAATAAATACCAAGGCTCTCACCACAGAAATTAACTGTTTGTAGTTTAGGGCTACAGCCTTATATACTGGATTGGGCTACATGGGCCCTCTCTACCTAGCACCATGCAATCCAATCTGGCAGCAGTAAAAAAGAATCACACACAAAAAACACCATCACAGAGCATCAAAAAGGGTCAAATTTATCTTGAGAACAAACTCAATTTACCCATTTTAGCACTATACATTATTATTATTATTAATCATCATCATTATCGTCTATTAAATTTATGTGTTATTTCTCAGTACAAAAAAGCAGTCTTGAACTGACTTACACACACAATACAGAAATCCAGGATTAATGAAACAGACCCCCCCCCCAAAAGAAAAAATCAGTATAAACCATGATCAGCACAATACCAATAAAATAAATACCATAAAAACATGGCCTAAAATGTATATAATATGAAAAGTGGTCATCCATAAATACACAAAACTTTCCCCTGCTCATAGCCTAGAATGAACACCACAAAAGCAGCCCACAATTGGGCCATCTGCTTATCTGGGAAAATAAGAAGGACTTTGTGTGACATCGGAAGATGACAGTGCCCGGATCTACACTACTGCTTTAAAGCACTTTGAAGTGTTTTATAGCAGTTTTGACAACTGTATATGGAGTGTGTCCTGGGACCCAACAGTTGTCAAAACTGTTATAAAGTAGGGGTGTGCACGGACCCCCCGCTCCGCCCCATGGGCCGATCCGAAAATTTCAGATCGGCCCGCTCCGCACCGCTCCGCTCCTCTTCGCCGCGGAGCTCCGGCTCCGAATCGGAGCTCTGCAGTGGAGGGGAGTGGTGCAAGGTAAGGCCCCCCCCTCCCTCCTCTCCCTTACCTGCAGAGACCAAGGGGGAGGGGGCCTTACCTGCGTCCATCTGCGGTCCCTCGGCTTCTTCAATTGAGCCCATGGCTCAACCAGGAAGTCTGGGCCGCAAGTGCGGCCTAGACTTCCTGGTTGAGCCGCGGGCTCAATTGAAGAAGCCAAGGGAGCGCAGATGGACGCAGGTAAGGGAGAGCGGTTTACCTGGCCTTCCCGCCGCTGCCGCTCGTGCGGCGATGGTGGGAGAGCCAGGTAAGGGACCAAGGGGGAAGGGGCCTTACCTGCGTCCATCCGCGGTCCCTCGGCTTCTTCAATTGAGCTCGTGGAAGAAGCCGAGGGACCACGGATGGATGCAGGTAAGGGAGAGCGGTTTACCTGGCCTTCCTGCTGCTGCCACTCATGTGGCGACGGCGGGAGAGCCAGGTAAGGGACCAAGGGGGAGGGGGCCTTACCTGCATCCGTCCACGTTCCCTCGGCTTCTTCAATTGAGCCCGTGGCTCAACCAGGAAGTCTGGGCCGCAAGTGCGGCCTAGACTTCCTGGTTGAGCTGTGGGCTCAATTGAAGAAGCTGAGGGACCGCGGACGGACACAGG